>NC_090178.1:23614702-23914702 GCF_024679245.1 Pseudorasbora parva | reverse complement strand
ATGTAGAAGGGCCGGTTTTTCTTGGGCTCAGCTACAACCAATCGGGTCTGACAATGATGATGAGCGCACACCCAATGGGCGGGGTAAGAGTAATATTATAAGACAAATAACCGTTTGTTTTGATCAAAAAGACAATGTGCTATAAAGCGAATCCATAGCACTGCAGCTAGACCTCCAATTAACCGCTCCTATATATTAACGTGATGAATTACAGTGGCGATCAATAAAGTTTTGAACGCGCTGTACTACAAAAATAATTCTAATTTACTGGAACACTGAGCTTTTTAATGCATCTCTAGTCTAGTGCAATGTGGATTCCGCTGAGATAAATGACAGATTCGCCGACTGGACCCATTCAGAGCAAGGAATTAGAATGTGATTCGTTCATCTATGTGGCATACGACAAACAGAATCAGCACGATCATTAGCAACCAAACTGGCATGAAACCAGCTCGAGCACGACTTCAATATCTTCCTCAAACTCACTTCACTGGCGTAATTAAAACCGCCAATGATTTATAATCGAGTTTATGGTTTGTATTTAGCGACATCATGTGATGAATCGGAGGAATAACAGTGAAGGTTTTAGCCATTTCAAGTCTGTCAGAGGAGATTGGAGTCAGCATTAACCGCTACAATTATATACATAAATAACTATAAAATCTTGATTACAGAAAACTTGTATTGCCCTTGTTGGAATAATGTTGTCACATTGAAAGCAAAATGCAAAGAATATGCTAGTTATGACGCACAAAAATAGGCCTATCTAACCATTGTTCTGGCCAATGAATATTGCAAAATACATGCACCAAGCATTTATGAAAAATACTGTTGTCTTGAAAACATAATTCACCCTTTAGGTTCAAATCAATCTTCATTAGGTAGCCTATACATGCCTGAATTTCTATCAGAATTTTAATTCACAATTTAAGAGGTTGTGCTCTTAAATGCTAAAGAAACGGTCCGTGTGACAACTAGCCCCCAAGTAGCCTATATATTATCTGAAATTTTGAGAGTCAGAAAGAAATCACATTTCTTTTAACATGAACACGTGTTTCTGATGTTAAATTATGCAATAACTGCTGAAGAACACAAACATAACAAATAAAACTGTCTGCTGCAAATTATCTTGTTTTTGCTGTTGCCTATTGTAGACATTATTCTTTTGTCCAATTATTGTCATTCATAAAAACACTATAGGTTATGGACACAGACAAGCAAGAAATCAACCACCAGAAAGTCATGTTCACCCATGCAGGATCCAAAACATTTGTTTGCTCTTTTTCTTTCCACATGTAGCTGCGCCGCGTGGATGCCAGAGTAGTTTATAATTGGCCAGCAAACATCAAACCTTTTGGAAGTGTTTGGTCAGAGCGTAAATAATTTGAATTTATAGAAAGGAAACTGCAAGCCATTTAAATGAGAAAATAAGCATGACTGTTGACAAGCACCTTAGTAGGTGAGAAGAACCTTGAGACGTGAAATATTATTTTCACACATCAATGTTTCTAGTTATAAATTGCAGCTCGTGGCATTTTGAACCAAAATATGAATGCAGAAAATTAACAGTTTTTGATGATTTCTGAGTACACAATACTGGGGGGGAGGGCGTTTCTGTGAATTCGAGGTGTAGGGCATCCTCATCCTAGCACTGAAAAACTGAACAAATAAAGGCATTTAGAGCTTTTATTATTCTCTCTTTTATAAAAGTCAATTATATATGATGTAAATGTGAAATGTGTGACCCTTTTGGAGATTTTCCTGCTGCAGGCCATTACCTTTGAAGAGCCCCAAGAGAAAGGAACAAGTAAAATGGCTTTTTCTTTTAGGTCTGTTCAGTTTTTGCTTCTCCAAAGGGCTTGCCATGCTAATATATTCTCCAGTTCAAGGACTTCTTGAATAATTTGTGTAATAATATTGTTCTTGTTGTATTCCATGCCGAGTACCTTCGTTAATGAACTGTCATTGCTTAAGCACACAAAACGCTTTTATTAATGGTGGCTTCTGGTCAACCACACACTGGTAATAAAACCACACAAAATGAAACACAAATATTACAGACAGAAGAAATGAAATGAGAAGCTATGATAATGTTTACATTGATTAACTCCTAAAGTTAAATCATTGGAGGGTAAAATTAAGAAACACGGTTGTGGTTATGTGTTGACTGACTGGGTATAGTCCAGGCAATTCTAGCTCATGTTGTTTGTGAAAATGCCAAACAAAGTTGGGCTTGTGACAGCATGTAAACATTAGATGTTACATTCTGAAAGAATACCTCAGGACTGCCTCAAGGGCTTTTTGGATATGGATTCCCCCCCCCCCCCCCCTCCACACACACACACACCTCCCACATTCAGTGGACGCTTACAGTTAATGTTTATTCTCTAGCAGCTATAACCATTGAGTGTGTATGTTGTAGGCCTATACTCATTATAAAGGTGCATTATTGGATAGAATAAAAGTAAATGCACTTGATAATATCCACTCTGGTTTCAGACACCAATGCAAATGGCGGTTCCCTCAAATAGTGCACTATATTAGGGTATAGAGGGTGATGTTGGACATGCCTAAATCATTATGAGTGAATCGCCTTTGGCTTGGCTTGCCCAGTCGGGGACACTAAAACTATAACACTAATATGATCTAACCCAGCTAACAGGGAACGTTCTCAGAACATTGACGAACGTTCTCTGAAAGTTCGCTCAAGGTTCTTGCAGTAACGTTATTAGAACGTTGTGCCAACGTTATTTGCTATTGATTAACGTTCTAAAAACGTTAGCTATAAAACGTTATTCTTACATTGTTAGTAGAACGTTTTAAAAACGTTACTACGTTAAAAAAGTATTAGTCATTACAAATTAGTCATACAGCTTTTTTCTTAAACTTCAGATACATAATTTGTTCATCCAGTGACAACTTAATGACACTTAAATGCTATTTTCATTCATATATATATATATATATATATATATATATATATATATATATATATATATATATATATATATATATATATATATATATATAAGTACTTTAAAGGAGAAAACAGAAATATTTTATTTGATCATACTCTACACCCCTATAAGAACGTTATTTAACGTTCTTATAACCTAATGAGAACGTTAATACAACATTTCGCAAACTGGCTATTTTAACGTTCCTAGAACATTTAGAAAAAGTTTTTTTTAACTTAATGGGAACGTTAGGGAAACATTCTAATAACCTAAAAATGTTAGCTGGGAAGTTATTCAACTAAATATACAAATAAAATTAATTAATTAGGTCGTATTTAATTCTATAAACTATAATACTGATCTGCCAACATTGTTGCTATATGATAAATTAAAATAAGCTGATAACATCACTGTTTTCTTCAGAACGACTGTACAGCCAAATCAAATTTTGTTGCAATATTGTCCTGTTTAACACTGTGAAGCTGCTTTAAAACAATCGTCATTGTAAAAGCGCTATATAAATAAAGTTGACTGATTGATTGATTGATTGATTAAATCAGTGAATTATTAATTCAACCAAATCACTCAAACAGTGGGTCATTAAAGGGGGGGTGAAATGCTGTTTCATGCATACTGAGCTTTTTCCACTGTTAAAGACTTGGATTCCCATCCTGAACATAGACAAAGTTTCAAAAACTAATTTTGGACGTTTGATGGAGTATTTCTGTGTCAAAAATACTCCTTCCGGTTTCTCACAAGTTTCGGCGAGTTTTTTTCGAGTATGGGTCTACTTGACGTTAATAAGAGCGGAAGGTCCTTGTATGGGCTCTTCTCCCGGTAGGGTGCGCGCGCGCGTGCGCGTGACTAGAGCACGCTGTAAACAGTCTCTCAGGTGCAGATCCAGTCGTCCGTGAACACTTATGTGGCGCCGCGCTTCTCTTTATTCCTATGGGTGACGTCGAGCGACTTCAACGCTTCAGCACAGCATTCCGGGAATGCAGCGCTGCATTTGAACCGTTTTGAACGCAGAAATGACGGGAAGCTTCAAAACATCGTTTCAGTTGCGTCTCAAAATGGATTTACACACCACTGCTGTCAGGACTTTACCAAATCATACCAAAGAAGTGTGTTTTTGACGGAGCAGTCCCAGCGATAAAGCTTCGGTCCTGCTTTGGAAGCAGCCGGTGAGTTAACTTAAACTGCCTCAAATGTCTCTGCTTTTGGCTACAGACACATGAGTAAACATCAGTAAACGACACCATCGCGTGCTTCGTCATTCAAATGCGCTAACTGTTAACGGTTACTCCATTGTTGTTCTCTGTATAACGTTACAGTATTCTGACGTGCAAAACCGTTTTGCTTGCTACTTCTAAGGTCTAGTCGCATACAATAGTCCATAAACCGAATCATGTCCTCATACACTGCGAGTAAACACACACAAATGTGGAGAGGCCATTAAATACAGTAACTTACATACCACAGAGACGGACGTCCTGATGTTGCCGTTTCTCCTGTTCAATTTATTTCTCCCTCAGATTTGATTGTGGATCATTATCTGTATTAGCTGAGATAGATGGGTTTCTCCACGCTTGAGGACGTCACCGCTTTGCGCGCTTGTCATTCTTTAGCTCCGCCCACACGATACGCCTCCAGGCGCTCGGTTTTTACCGGAAAGACTCGGTACAGCCTATATTTCTTTTATAAATATGATAAAACTAAAGACTTTTCGGAGATATGAAGGATGCAATACTACTCTATAGGTACTCAAAATTGACATGAGATTGACTGAAACTGAGTGTTTCACCCCCCCTTTAAAGGGATCCCCTGGTGTTAAGACTTGTATGGCTTAATATAACAAAAAATGATGTGTCTTACTGAAATATGTAGTAGAAAACCCATGAAAGATCTACATTATTAAAAAAAAAAATTTTATATTTGGACCATGGGCGGCGCCATTTTAACACGATCACATGGTAATGCGTATCAATAGTACGAGTGTGAAATCGATACGCCAAAATGAGTTTGGGCATGCATATGGTACGCAGTTTTCGTGTACATATGATGTGCACTTTATAGCGTGCATATGACATGCTTTTGGGTAAGTTTGGGATGGTGGGATGGTTGGTTCATACGTATAATATGCCATAAAGTGCGTATCATATGCACACGAAAACACACGTACCATATGCACGCCAAAACTCATTTTGCCGTATACATTCCACAAGACTGCACACTTGTGCTATTTATAAGCATTTTCGTGAGATCGGGCTCGCCATTTTGTTTGTGTTCTAGTTTGATGATGTAGAATGTTTGGGCTCGGCAATCAGCTGTCGCTACCCGTAGCTATTTTTTTACCACAATGCAACTCGAAAATTGTTTCAGAGTTAAACAAAACCAATCAATTGGTTTGTAAATGTAAAACACACTCATACACACATGGCTCAGCACGTCATTATTCAAAATACACAACGCACATAACGGATATATGCTGGCTTTTGCTTGAATATGCTCTTGTGTCATGTTCGCTTGTTTGTCCATCTGTGATTGTGTTGTCGCTCACGTCAGCGATGATAAAGACTCGTTCATTTCCACACATGGAGCATCTAAATCTCCTTACTGTCTGTTTCAAGCATCAGCTTACAAAATGTGTCCGACAAGTAAGATACTATATTCCTAATATATGTTTGTTTTCTCTTTTCATGATCTATAAAACCAGTCATAATTACAATATATCGTGTTTTTTCGATCGCTATAGCTCTCTAATCTTGTCATAATTGTAATAGTCTATGTTGTTAGTTGGACTAATGTTGTGCTCTTGCATCGATTTGTTCATGAGAACTGTTTGTGTTTTTGTGATCACTATATAACTCTATAATCTTGTCAAAATTGTAATATGTTCATTAGTTAGACTGTCGTGCTTGTGTACTATCGAGTTGTCATGAGAATGGTTTGTGTTTTTGTGATTGCTATAACTCTAATCTGGTCATAATTGTAATATGTTGTTAGTTGGACTGTCGTGCTCATGTACTATCAAGGTGTTTGTGTTTTTGTGATGGAAGTGGTGACCTTTTCATTGAATATTTGTCCTGGATTAGTAACAGATTCTGCCAGTCGTTGCCTGGGTTACATATGTGTGGGGCTGAGCTATCAAAATAAGGGGCGAGATGCTTTTTGGTGGATTGAAATATCAACAACCTGGTGATTTGAAATATCAACAACGTATACCAGAAAGCACCTACCCCACCTTTAAAGCTACACTGTGTGATATTTTCCCCCATCTAGCGGTGAAAAGGTATATGACCATCCATACAGGGAATAATAGTTTCTGTTCCTCTCAATTCTGATTTAGTTTTAACTCCTACGGTGGCCGATTTAGCACAAGATATACCACGAGCGCGTGCAGCTGTTGGGTTGAGAGGTCTGAAAGCTCTTACATCCTTTACCGTGTCCGTAGGGGAAAAATGTTGTTTGAATTGGTTTTACAATAAACAGACACCCACACCCACAGTGACAGCGACCAGCTAAACAAATGTATTTGAACACACACATTCCATGCATAGATAAATTAACTGTATGTGCTCAATGATCATTTTGTTTACTTGCTGTGTATGGCTAACACAGACATTTGAAGTAGTTTTACTCACCTCCCACGGGCACAACTGTGAACCTTTCTCGTTGGGACCGCTCCTTCGCAATAGACAATCTGCAAATCTGGCGTCGAACTGGGCCTTGCATAAAACAACCATTGCCGAAATGAAGGAAACAAACACTTTCACAATTCTGTTGATGTTCTGGAAAAACAAACTTCATCCACTGGTCCCATAACGCTGGGTTCTTAGGGAATCTGTGCAGGGTTGTCTTGCCCTGGCACCCAAAATCACACTCCTTTTGTCACATTATTTATTTCACTACAGCCGCTTTTTATTAGAGCCCAAGCCCTGAAAGGGCGCACAGCCCTATTGTTCTTCTAAGGATTATTATTATTATTTATTGATTTATTTTTTTTATTTTTTTACCGACTATTTGGGCATTTTCGAGGCGCTTACCATGCTCAAAAACTCTTGAAACTTTGCACACGCATCAGAATGCACGGCCATCAGGGCCGGGCTGAAGATGGTACCCGGGCGTGGCAGGGGGGCTCGACAGCGCCCCCTTGAATGCGAGATTTAACTTTGTCCATTAATAAAAAAAACGCTTGCACGTATATATATGAAACTCGGTAAACATATAGAGCTCATTGGGCCAAACAACGATAGTGCTCATAGTTGTACGTCAGCCAAACAGGAAGTGAGCTATTATGGCTTGTTTGAAAACGCATGCTGTGGAATTTGCAATACTCCTCCTAGACCAGGGGTCTCCAACCTTTTTTCATTTGAGAGCTACTTTTTAAAAATGAAAGTCGCCAAGAGCTATTCATGTTCTACAATACTTAAAACTCTTAAATAATGCATCCTAATTCTCATATTAACAACAATCCAAACTGTTTTACACCTGAAAGAGTGTAGTAGAAGTTCCAGTAGTCGGTACCAATACCATAAACATTTTACGGTAGTGAGTACCAATTTTGGTACCACAGCAAAATGTTTTTTTTTTTTTTACTATTTAAAATTTTTTTTTAATTAAATTTAAAACGTTTATTATTTATGATGATAATTATTATAAAGTAAATCATACATTTAAACATTTAAAGGCCGAATGCTATTTAAAAAGTAATCATTGTTTATACATAAAATATTAAGTGAAAAATAAGGAACCATCTAGGCTAATTATTATTATTAGTAGAAACGTATCATTATTACATAGAGATGTAGTTACATCTACTGTAGCTATAGGCTGCAACAGTAGCCAAATATATTCTGTCAATTTCTCAACGTTAAACCAAACTTTTATTATGACGGGTTGCCGTGAAGACCTTTGAGTGTCTGTGTTCATATGACAGGTTACTTAAATGAAACATTAAATTCTCATGAAGTGACAGTTTATGCGTCCGTGTGTCCTCATAGTGGCACACGGCAGAGACACGCGAGTGTGCACGCGCTGGCGCGCACTGCCGCGCCCTCGCATCTGCGCCTGTTATTCACGCAGAATTTGCAGGAGTAATATTTAAATAGTAATTTGCAGTTTAATATTCACAGACACTAGTATATATTCGTTACAGTTTGGAGCCCTGCGCTTGGATTAACACGAAAGCTGCGTGTACAGAATATACTCGGGAGTCGGTACAACCGGTTATAGCCTACAGAAATGCTGGTATCGTCATTTTTTTTTTAAATTTCACTACCAACATCGTACTAAAGTAGCCTACCTGTACTTGTGACAACCCTACATTTGCATGTTTACATTGACATTTGTTCATAAATAAAAAATTCTAAGTCAGTCTAAATTAGCTCACTCTGATTAGATGCAAAGTAGCCTACGTCTTGCCTAGCCTACGTCTTGGTGAGCTACCTCCAATCAGGCCACGAGCTACTGGTAGCTCGCAATCCGACGTGTTGGAGACCCCTGTCCTAGACGATTCACCCGATCAGCACCAAACTCGGTCATCATGAAGTCAAGACACTGAGGATGCTAAATTGCGAGCAACTTCTGATATCTCAAACGGTTTGGCCGTAGCGAAGAGACGAATTATGGCGAGAAAAGGCAAACAGGAAGTGTGTTATAACTTTTGTATACATTAATTAATTTTGATGAAACTTCAGCTGTGTGTTCGTTGTAAGAGGCTGATCACATGGATATGACTTTTGTGAGTCAAAGTTATAGCGCCACCAACTGGCAGCAGGAAGTGTGTCACTTTCAAAATTGCTTTAAATCCCCATCTTATTTTCACCCGATTTACTTCACACTTCATCATTATAATGTCAAAACATGGCAGATATAGACATATGAATGGATTCCTGATTCTTGAAATACTGTTGTCATGGCAACGTGTCAAAGTCTTATAATCTTTTTAGGTGTTTTTGACACTCTCCCTTAAATAACCAGTAGAGGGCAATATTGTATAAGTTTTCAAGCAAAAAAACCTTGCCTCTGTGTGTGTTTTTTTTCTAGCCTGTTGGGGACTTCAACCTGAATGCACACAGACTCATGGGGACTCGTGTCACTGTAGGGACCTAAACTGAGGTCCCAATGGGTACAGAAGCTTATAAATCATTCAGAATAAGTTCTTTTGAAAATGTAAAAATGCAGAAAGTTGTGTGATGGGTATATTTAGGGGTAGGAGCAGTGTAGGAGGAAAGAATATATGGTTTGTACAGCATAAAAACCATTACGTCTATGAGTCCCCAAAAAGATAGTGAACCAGACGTGTGTGTGTGTGGGTGGGTGGGTGGGTGTGTTGTGGACGGGGGATGGGCTGAGCTGATTTGAGTTGCCTGCAGCATTACTACTGTGTGTGTGTGTGTGTGTGTGTGTGTGTGTGTGTGTGTGTGTGTGTGTGTGTGTGTGTGTGTGTGTGTGTGTGTGAGCCACTTTTCTGTCTAAAAAGATTACCTCTCAATGCTGTGCTTTGGCCTGCATTAAAGGATTAAACATATTATTCTGGGTTTAAATAAAAAAATAAATGTATAAAACCAGTTTATTTGTAGGGCATTGACAATATTGTTTTATATAATTAGTTAAATAATTGTGGTAATACAAATAATTATTAATAAAAAAATATATATATAAATAAAAACATTATCTACCCCCCCCCCCCCCCCCCCCCTCAGGATCACTCTGTGTGTGTGTGTGTGTGTGTGCGTGCGTCTGGAGGGGGTCTCTCTCTCACTCTGTGTGTGTGTCACCTTGTCTCTTGTTTTTTTCATAATTTAACCCTTTCATACCATAGGCTATCACAAATATCTATCACTTTATTGTGAAAAATAAGTAAAAAACTAAAACATATATCTTTAATTAAATACTGGTCTTCTGAACTTACAAAATTTTGAGCTGCAAAAAATAAATTTGCACATAATTGAAAGTGACCTATTATATCCTAATACTTTTAATTGTTTTCTATAACATGGGCTTTAAAGAAGGTCATGTGCTGTGTTTGCAAAGATCACGTATGACACCTCTTTAAACTAATTATTTATTGATAGAATTCAAATGGATTAAAAAAATTAATTTCACATGATCTTATAAAAGTGGCTGTTTATAATAAACTTCCATACATTATATGCACGCATATTACTCTTACCTGACACTGATATTAAAATCATTGTTGCGGTCTCTGTGATTTGGCTTAATTTATTTTTAAGAGAAGTGTAAGGATAATACAACTTCAGCATTTGGACAGTATTCTGCACTCATTTTGTATTGACATTTGACATCATCTGACATAAAATTAATGAATAAAATGTAATTGATCTCATAGATGTGAGTGTTGTGGTTCCTGGTCATAGCAGCACCAGTTGCTGCAGTTAATGAGGTGAATTCAAATGACTTTGACATAGTCCCTTTATTTATTTTCCCCCATATTAAATGCCTATTGCCTGCTGTGCAGTTAAGCTGATGCCACCGGGGTGGCAGTGCCACCGGCTTGGGACCGTCATCGCTGCTCGCAGCTTTAATTTTATTTTATTATGCATATATTGAACATCAACAAATGAGGCAATCACAAATGAAAGACATTATGAACAAGGACTAAGATTACAATTAGTAGAATAAAGACAAAAAAAAGTAGGGGGGGGGTGTAGGAAGTGTTTTTTTCCTAAGTTATAAAACCAAAATTTTCCATTAAGGAGTACAGATACAATGCTTTGGGAACTATAGCCGCTTTGATGCCTCTTTCTCGCTCTTGTCTACGGTGCGTGCCTTTCCGGGAGAAGTGCCCTTAGCAAAATTTGATATCACACAAACCCATACTCGAAAAAAACGTTCCGAAACCTTACTCTGGACAAAGTTTCAAAAATTTAATTGGATGTTTGATGGAGTATTTCCATGCAAAAAAATACTCCATCAAACGTCCAACTTAATTTTTTTAAAATTTTGTCCATGTTTAGCATGGGAATCAAAATGTAATTTTTTACAATGTAAAAAAACATTGGTAAATGGTAGATTTTGAAGCCCGAAAAAGTGCATCCATCCATAATAAAAGTAATCCACACGACTCTAGCGTATTAATAAAGACTAACTGAAGCGAAACGATACTTTTTAAGAAAATGTACAATTTTAATAACTTTATAAACTAAATAAATCAACAAGTCAACCCATCAACCAGCCAGTTGTGTATCATAACTCTTGTTTGAGAACTCACAGGTATTTATTAATACCTCAGTAGTTTAAAAATGGAAATATATATTTTTTTATAAAGAATGGCAATGTCATTTAAATAGAGATGAACTCTCTTGAGATTTCTTGGCAAAGTTGAGCATACATGAATGTCTATCTTAATTAGATCAGTAACAACACTGGAGGGTGATTATGTTGTAAAGTCATTTTAATAGCTTTAAATTCAAAGATATGGAAAAATCAAACTTGTAAAAAAAAGTGCAACAGTTTCAAAGTGCTTCTAGATTAATTGATTCTGTGTTAATCTGGATCTTATCTACTGTCCTTTCAAGTGAAGCAGAATAGTATATACTTATGCAAAGCAATACCCCCAACATTTTTTACATCAGACTAAATGATTGTACAGCTTGAAGACAGTGTTCTTTTCCTAAAAAGATATGTTAATAAGTTTAAAGAAATAAGCCAGCCCGAGACGGGTGGGAATAAAGAAAACCTTCAATGTCACCTCACAAAAACATCTTTTCAGCATTTCTCAATTTTGCAGGGTTGTTGAATCAATACAGAGAAAATTGCACACCTTTTGTTGAAGAGCATTGCTGCCATCCACACTGGAGAGGACCCACAGTAAAACCATAATTTGTCCCGTCTTTGTATACTTTTTCGATTTCCCGCATAGACAGTCTCTCCAAATTATATATCTGAATAAAGACCCAAGAGCAAAACTAAAATCTATGAGCAAAGCTCTCATTAACTCCCTTCTGCTCTGAATACCCGATACTCCTTAATCTTTTTTTCTCTTGTCTTCTTTTCTCTGCTGTCCTTTCCAGTCCTCCATCAATCTCACTCCTTACACAAGCGGCTGCTTGTCACCAGCGGTGGAGGGCAGGGACTCCACGCTGGATCTGTAGATGGGTTTCTTCTGGGAACGGTCATCACTGAGAGGACGAGAGAAGGAAATACAACAGAGTGAACATTTTATCTGGCAGAATAAGAAAAGATGTGGGCCTGAGGGAGGGGTGTAGTTATCGAGACTAGCCTGCCTCGACAGCTTCGAGGGCGAGAGAAGCTGGACATCAGCGTCTACTGATGCTCACAGTAATACACAGACTCAACTCGACATGATAAAGGAGGGCTGAAGGTCAAACACCCACATGAATCACTGCACACATTTCCAGACAACACGACTAGGGTGATTTGGAGGACTTACATGGGTCCCTTGCACTTCCTCTGATTGGCTCGGCGGCAAAGGAAAGCGGTCATGGATATTAGAACCACCAGAAGGACCAATACAGCAACAGCTGCCATGATAATTTGACTGGTGGTTGACTCATACCACGCTGCATCCTCTAAGAGACAGACAAAAACACATATTATGCGTGTGTTTAAAACAACAAAAAAACCAAATCAAACATTTCAACCTGATTAACATTGGTATTAGTTGATCAGGCTTGAGCAGGTGAGCTCATTGAAAGTATGTCAACATTAAATCAAATTGAACCCTATTTACTTCCTCGATTCAGTTCTTATTGTGAATGATTCATCGGCGCACGTTAGTGCAATAACTGTTGACTTCTTATTCTTCAAATCAAAATGTAACAACTTGCTCTTTCTCTGAAATGACTCATTTTCTCCTCACATCAATTTTATTCCACTCCTTTTTCACTTTAAATCTACTTGATAACAGTGGCTGATTTAAACTGCGGTTTCTCTGACCATTCCTTAGAGCAATTACAAAATATCGATATACATATTGAACATTGTCAAAAGGCAGAAAAACATTGTAAGACATTATTGCACAATTAGACAATCATCTGTAAAGCTGCTTTGAAACATTATTGATTGCGAAAAGTGCCCTATCAATAAAAATAATTTGAGATATATATGTTTTTAAAGCTATAATGCTCAGTTTTAATAGCATGAAATATATTATGCATGTTGTGCAGACATACAGTAGGTATTTTCCTGACTGAAAGAAAACTGGCCATTGTTTATCATTTCAAAATGACGAATATGTCATATTATGGAAGTTAAAAGAGGGCACAAGGTATTCGCAATATTATTGTGTTATACAGGCTTTATGCTCTAAAACTGAAAATTGGACAAATAGATCCAAAAGGGATTTTGGTTGCTGAATAGTTGCCAGTGCCATTGGATTAAAAAAAAAAAACATTCAAATTATGAACATTTTGTGCATCAGTGGGTTCTCTACTCTAGCCCTCGAAATCCACTTTCCTGTAGTTTAGTTCCAACACTAATCAAACACACCTGAACAAGCTAATCAAGGTCTTCAAGATTACTAAAACGTTTGATCAAGGCTGAAGCAAAACGCTACAGGAAAGTGGACCTCTATGACCAGTGTTGAGAAGCCCTGCTGTATATGAACAAATTAGCTGAAGATGTTCTCCACAAGCCACACACTTCTGACCTGGTAGAACAGTGATGCTGATTGTACGTTTCTTCACGAGGGATCGCACAGTGGGCGACTGAGCTGAACAGGTGTATCTCCCTCCGTTCTGATCCCTCACATTGTTCAACTTCAACTTATTGGAGGGCAAAATCCAGTCCTCTCCCTTGATATAAAATAGACACACACAGAAGTTATAGAGAAGTGAAAAGCAAAGCAGGAACTACAAGCTTTGACGAAAGAAAAATAAGGCAGAAGTAATCATTCTTAGGAAGGGAATTGTGCAATTTTTTCGAATCGAAAATACAACAGAAATGAAAAGGAAAAAAATGTTTCCTTTTTTTGTTTATTTATTAAAATTTCCCCAAGAATCCAAGTGCCATTTACAATAAATAATGTTAGTGGTTATAAAAGAGTAATGAAGTAAAAAAAATAAAACATAACACCATACAATTCAAGGAAACAAATGCCTTTGCAAAAACCACTCAGAGCACATCATAACTATACAAATGCTTTTGGCACTAGAGGGACTTCTGGAGCCTGCCAACAAAGTCCATTTCAATTTAAATGAAAGTGAATTAAGAGGATTCCCAGTCAAGCCAAGCTCTGGCCAAAGCACCATTGTTTGAGCTAATCCGTTGGCTCCAAGCGTCTTCCTGCTTCCTCTGCTGGAGTGCAGACACAGCACAATAAACAGGTAGCTGCTATACACCAGACCATGTTCTGCCATTTAAGGGAAGCTTGTTTTCTGGTTTACTCTATTTATAAGAATCTACTTTTATTAAGTCATGCCCTGGGTAACAATTTGAACTGCATATTTGAAGCCATATTGACTAAGCAAAAACATGCCCTTGCATAATATTTATTTGAGCCCGAGGGGGTTTTAGCTGTCAGAGAATGATAGCACACATTTTTGATGTGATGGAGGACATGTGTGACTCATTCTGGACTTCCATCTCATGAAATTTTATGGTCATCGATCACCCACATCATGACATTTAGAGGGACTTTTTTTTTGGAGAATAAGAACATGTGCTGTGCTTTCTACAGCAGGTTACATGTACACGAGTCAATATTAGTATGTTCAAGAGTTAAACACATGGGTGAATTAATATTCACTTCAATGTTTTACTGGGCTTACCAGAATACATTTGGTACTGTCCCTAAAATTATTTTCATTGATTATATATCTATAATATAATTCATATAATATAATAATAATATATACAGGTTATCTGTTTTGCGTGTTTTCCACCTGGGGGGTATTCCAGAAAGTAGGTTATGTGACTTTTAAAGGTAAGCAAGCGGATAACCTCAACTTTTTGGTTCCAAAAACAGAGGTAACTTTCAGGGAAAGTAGACATAATAACTTAATCTCTGAACATAACCTGCACCGGAGCAGGTTATGTTCCAGGGTTAGTTTGCTTAAGAGGTATTCAGCTGCATGATATATAAATTAAAGGGATAGTTCATCCAAAAATGAAAATTCTGTCATAATTTACTCACACTCAAGTTGTTTCAAATCTGTATGTGATTCTTTCTTCTGCTGAACACAAAAGAAGATATTTGGAAGAATATTTATAACAAAGCAGATAGAACAACCATTGACTACCAAAAAAAAAATACTATGGTAGTGAATGGTTGCTCTTGCAGAAGAAAGAAAATTTGGAATAACTTGAGGGTGAGTAAATGATGACTGAATTTTCATTTTTGGGTGAACTATCCCTTTAATGGAGTGTCTATTTACACCAAGTGCAAATATCACTCCTTGTTGAAAAAAGCACTATTCACACTCTGACCAACAATGGCCGGTTGAGTCAAACAAGATATGTGAATTTCAACGTCTTTAGTGGTGTAGTCAGTAAAGCGTGAGGCTCAATGAACGTTTTGACGCGATCAATCCGGGTTCGAATCCACCTTTTGCAGAGCTCGCTCTTCTCCCTTTTTCTATCACATATCACATCGGAAAGGTGTTTACTTTCAATAAAAATTAGGAAAATGTTCTAAAGGTGGAAATAAAGTGCCTAACAAAATGTTTAGTAATAATAAGAGTATTTATTTTGTACAGTTAGGGGGTAGGTGTAGAAGGGGCTTTTATTGTCTCACTAAGATGGAATCCATTTAATAATTGTAGTAATCATTTACACTCCATGTTATTATTGCATCCTGTTAGTGTACAACAATACTGAGGTGTAAATATTATGTGTCTGCCAAAATAAAGTATAAATAGCATCAAATTACTATTTACACATATTTATACTTACATAGTATTTAAGAGCACTAAATAGAATATATCACTTTTCACTTAGTGTAAGTAGCATCTATCACTGAGAAAATATGCTATTTTCACTTGGTGTAAATATCATCTATTGATATAACTTAATTCGTTATATAGTCATGTTATATAATATACATTATTATATATTTATTCTTAAGCACTAATATAAGGTAATGTATGTTAAAATGTTAATTCAATTAAAATATATTTATTATTTATGTTACAGTCATCTCACACATGGATCTGCATTCAATTAATTAGCATCAAACAAACAATTTAATCCTTATTATCAGTGAATAAAGATTACTTATTAAACAAAAAGATTGAAAAAAATGATTGCCAACCTCCAAATAGTTGGCAATGTGCATCAAGTAGGTTATGTAAATGGCCATTAAACAAAAGGAGAAAAAGAAAGTAGAATGCTGCACCTTTTCGTAGCTGTTTCCATTGTGAATCATAGATTCGTCACTCTATTGAGAATGTCTGGTGTGTTCACAGTTAAAGGGTTAGTTCAACCAAAAATGAAATTGATGTCATTAATGACTCACCCTAATGTTGTTCCACATCCGTAAGACCTCCGTTCATCTTCAGAACACAGTTTAAGATATTTTATATTTAGTCCGACAGTGTATCTAAGTGTAGGCACACTATACTGTCCATGTTCAGAAAGGGAATTAATATGTTATATGTTATATATGACTTCAGTTGGTTAATTAGAATCTCTTGAAGCATCAACAATACATTTTGGTCCAAAAATAACAAAAGCTACGACTTTATTCAGTATTGTCTTCTCTTCCGTGTTGATTCATGATTCGATCCGAATCATGAATCAACACGTGTCAAACTGCTGAAATCACGTGACATTGGCGATCCGAATCATGAATCAAACTGCTGATTTATTACCGTTTGAATCTTTATTTGAGGTTTAAAAACAAACATGGAAAAGAGAAGATGCTGAATAAAGATGTCGTTTTTGATATTTTTGGACCAAAATGTATTTTCGATTCTTCAAGAGTCTACTAACCCACTGATGTCACATATAGACTACTTTGATGATGTTTTTATTCCCTTTCTGGACATGGACAGTAGTGTGCATACACATTTATTGGAGGAACAGAAAAGCTCTCTGACTAAAAAAAAATATATCTTAAACTGTGTTCCGAAGATCTTTGAAGAAGGTCTTACGGGTGTGGAACAACATTAGAGTCATTAATGACATCAATTTCATTTTTGGGTGAACTAACCATTTAACATACTCTGAGTTGTCTGAACTTACTCACGGACAAGTTTTTGGAACCAGCATACCTCGAGTAAGCAAAGTTTGGGTTAATCAACAGAGAGTTTCGGGTATATGTGACTGCATTAATTATCCTTGCTTTCTGGAATACTCCCCTATTTTAGTTCTGTTTATTTGCATTCACTTTGTTTCCATGGTTTTTCATCGATTGTTTGAGTCATCCATTTTGCTAATTAGTTTCCATCTATTGAAGCCCTGTGTTTTGCTCTGTTCATTTGTCAGTTCACGTTGCTTAATACTCTGTTTTTCTGTTCCTGTTTTCTGCCCAGACTGCCTGCGATTAGATCCCACCTCTCACCTCTTCGCTGCAACCGACCATGACAATAATATAATATAAATTATACAGTATACATATTAGTGACTCAATTTGAGGAATATTTCAAGTGTTGCCACATCGTAAAAAAAAAAAAAAAACTTCTATACATCGTGGATAGTGAAGAAGACATTGGAGTCACAACAGATGTTTTCTTTAGCAAACATCTGTCATGACTCATGTGTCTTATGCCTTTGATTTGAATCAATTGTGTCAGTCATATCAGTGGGGGCCCAATTATTTTTCTCACAATTCTACTTAAATTTCTACTCGAACCATAACAATAAATAAACAGCCACTGGAAAGTAACTGTGGCCTGGTGAGTTTTATTTTCTCACCTAAGCCCATATTTGGCTGCAACGCCGAGTGCACAAAGCTCATAAATAAACTTTTTTTTTAATCCGAATTGATCGGGGGAGTGTAGACTAGGCATAACCTCTGGACACTCCTTAGTGCAGATCTACCATATACTGTTCCTGGCTTAGCACATTTCCTGTCCTAATTAAATGAGTTGACAACTTTCACAGCCTTTTCCCCAGACCTGAGTGACTAAGCTTATTTTCACTTCAACAGGACTTTATTAAGCAAGCTGGCCTTCCAGGCCTTTCTCTCAGATTTATGAGAAACCTATATGTCAATTACGTGGAAACAGGCAACTGCAGTCCCAAAACAACAGTAATGTACCAGACAGAGTAATGTATCATGTATAAAAAAAAAAGGCTGTGAGGAAAAATGCATCCGTCACCTCTTTAGCCCAGAAGTACTCAGGTGCCTCAGAAGCTGAAGTAGAACATTCCAGCTCCACATCATCGCCTAATCGTACTTTGAGGTCCTGCACCGAGTTGAAATAACGTGTTAAGTATCCTAAACCAGCCCTGTGCACTGCCACTTCCCGCATATCTGCGAGAGAAAGAGAGAGAACATATGAGGATAAAAAAGGATTAGTCAAAACAGCTCTGCTCCTGGATACATTTGCATAGCATAAAAACAAGGAAGTAGGTTATGGAAATATTTAATACTTTTATTCAGCATGGATGCTTTACATTGATCAAAAGTGACAGTAACTTTGAAACAATTGGCATTGTAAAAAAATAAAGTTGATTTGCCTTGACTTAACAGTGTAATTATAAATGTAACTACAGAAATCAATTACAGATGTAAATACATACAGGTAATTCAAAAAATGTAAGTACAATGTAAAAACATGTATGTAAACAATAAGTGCATTGTATCGAATGATTCATTAAAATGTAAGTACATAGTAGTTAAGGCCACCTAATATAAAGTGGGTCCAGTAAGTTTCATTAAAAAAAGCAAAATTTTAAACTAAAAAGCCGAGGAAATTGCATGTTTGTCAAAGACTACGTCCAGATGGAATAGATTGAGTCCATCTACAGCCCCAAAGCTTCACAGTCGTTTCCTCTTCATGGGTTTGGCATTTCATTCAGTAACATTAGACAGTTTGGATTTAATGCTGTTTATTGTTTGATGATTTTTCTTTATTTTACTATATTTTTCTTTATTTTACATTTGCCTTAGCAATCTTCTATCACTTATTTCTTCTTCTTCACCTGTGTTTTGATCCGGAGATTCTGTACTATAAAATGCATAATAGCGCCCCCCTCCTTGCCCGTTGTTGGATTTTGTCACAGGTTGCTGTCTACGTGTTCCTGTCTACATTTCCAGTTGTGTGGTTCAAGACAAGTTTTGGTGCTTTGTTCCCTGCCTTCTGTTGGACTCCTCTCCCACTACCTCTCGTCCTGCCTGCTGTGCGTCTCAAATAAACCTTTTTAATCTCATTCTGTGCCTGAGTCCTCTCTCACTGCTCCGTGATAAGTACATAAAGTATATTTCTGAGAAGTGCATAAAAAGTAGACTGAAAGTACACTTTCTTTTTTTAAATAAGTATACTAATAGCACACTTGAATAAACTTCTTTTTCGTGAGGGTAAGAGACTTAAAAAATATGAAATCTTGCCAACACCAGATTGGCAGTGTAACTTTTTGGTGACAGTAATGGATTATTATCAACGATTACAGCATTTTAAGTCCAGGTTGACAGTAATAACACATTGTCAGCATGGATCATCTTGTCACCATCTGATTATACATATCGAACATCTCTGTATAGCTCCATCTGTTTTTTTGTTTGTTTTTTTTTCATTCAGTTTTTCCAATAAATCACCACAGTCAACTCATCCCTGGGCACTGCAAAACCCCCAATCAATATCAATATTGATTTTGTCATCTTGGGAGATAAAGAGTTTTATTTGTCATTGGGCCTTTAAATCCCAAATATAAAAATTCCTTGCGACAAAATGTCAGATGTAACTGGCCTCACACACAACAATAGAAAGATTGAAGCATCTGGACAATCTAGACATATATGGATCAATTTACGCATGTAGCAATCAATGGGGATTTGCATCACAAAATATCCTTGTTCGGCCCATGACGTCTCTTACTCACAGTGAATGGGGATGGTGAGGGTCTGGGAGGAGTTGTCTGGAGCAGAACTGTTCTCAGAGACGCAGCGGTATGGACCCTCAGACCAGGACTGGATGCTGGCGATGAAGAGGAGCAGTCTGTCCCCCTCCCTTCTCACATCCACATCATACAGAAAACACCGGCGGTAGAAATATTCCTGATCCACCTCTAGGCGATACCACCTTTTCATGTACTAGGGAAGAAAAAAGAGACATAAAATGCATATAAATATCAGTTGTCACTTTGTGTCTCCCAATAATGTCTTAGTAGGATGATATTTAAATGCTTAGTTTTATGATTATTGTGAAGGACAAAACAACAATGTAAAGCTATACAATGATGTTTGCGAGATGTACATGTTCTGTTGTATCTTATATATTGTACTCACAAATTAACATAACGTGTAGAAAATTTTTTATGTATATAGTTGTTGCATAAGTCCAGCTTTTAAATTTTTATCTTGACGTATTACTTCCAATATAAAAGTTATACTTAGGTTTACTTTATAAAAATCAGTAACAATTTCACTGAAAAAAGACATGTGCATCATGACCTGTAGCTGGACATATTTAGAGTTGTACTAAAAGGCCTTTTACTTGCTAAAAAAGTAAACCTAAGACAACAGAAGGCATGTATTAGATTGTGTACAACAGGTTTACCATCTAGATTTTGATCATTCAGAGGCCTTAGAAATGTGCGTGTCAAATATGATACAGTATGCTATAGTAGGTAACGCTTGCCAAATTTGATGAAATATGCTACACTTTGAGGAATCTGACTACTCGGGGCAATTGCACTTTGGTCTCACTAACACAGGTTAATGAGAGCTTGCAAAACAAAACATCTGTCTTTGTGATTGTTGGTATGGAAATCCTTTATTTTTTGCTCGAATGCATTTAGATAGCTGAAAAACGTGACAAACAGACTCCGCACCGACAGAAGCAGCAGATGTTCTGAATCCTCCAAAGGCCCCTCACTGCCAGATACTAATTAAACCCAGAATAACCGCTCTCAGAAACTCACTAAAACACACACTGCCTCCTGCTGTTTAAATACCAATTGCAGCCTTGATCCCCAGACAAATACATACAAAATAATATTGTTCTTTATTTGTGATTGCCCTATAAGATTGAAATCATGAGAGCATTTGTGTTGATATTTGAGAGTAAGTGTCCTTGACAGATATGTTTGTAATTTTAGATCTCTCGCTTTCTGTTTCTACAGTAATCAGACTGGCGGCACTGCAGGGGACGTGCACAGACAGCAACAATAACCTAAATCCTTCTCATTTCCCGTGAGAAACAAGGTGTCATTTCAGTTTCAATCTGCTGTTTTCTTGACATTTACAGACAAGTGCACGTCAAAGAGAATTGTGTACCAGACATTTCCTCGCTATTGTGTAAGTGACCTTACCTTAGAGAACCTCTGAAAGTGCACTGTGCTCATGTTCAGCTCAGATTCTGTATCCACACACTCCAATGTCACATCCTGTCCTTCAAGAATCGGCTCAGTTGGACCTTTTACCTCCAAAGAACCTGAAACAAAAAACAATATAAAATTAGCTAGTTTGGAAGCACTTTAGTATGGGAAACACATAATCAGTATTAACTATGACTTTTGCCTCAATAAATTCCTAATGTACTGCTTATTAATAGTTAGTACAGTAGTTTTTGTAGCGTTTAAGTTTAAGTATGGGGTAGCATTAAGGGATGCAGCATAAGCATTCCCAATATGTGCTTTATAAGTAAACAGCCAATATCCTAGTAAAATGGATGCAAATAAGCAACTAGTTAATGGTGAGAATTGAACCCCGCTAGTTTTATAGAATATAGCAACAACTGCATCTATATGGGATACTAAACAACAGAATTTGTTTAGTATCTCATATGGATGCAGTGTTTTTTGTCACTCTGATCTGATTTGTAACACATCACTGTATTTAATTATATGTAAAGTCTAAAAAACAGCTGTTTTTTGTGATGTAAAAAAATTTCAAAACTTTTTCACAGTTCATGTAAAAATTACAACCTATGGAATGCCACTGAAAACTCCCGCAATACAACATCTAACATGTTTTTGCAAAGAAAACTGGGAAAATGTTACTATGCCGAGATGTGTCAAGCTAATATACTCAACAGAGAGACTGAGACAGACTCCATTCAGCGCTGTATTAGTTTAAAGGTGTGCACACTTATAAAGTTAATACACTTTTTATTTTTCTCAGAAGTGTTACTTTGGTTTTCAGTGGCATTGTATAGATGGTACAAAAGTTCTGATATGATTTATCTTGATTTGATGTTGTCACAAAAAAAACAGGGCTGAAGACTTTTAATATCAACTCTGTAGTGGCCAGAATATTATCTAAATTCCTGGTCTGTGCACTTTGTTTGCCAGCCATGACAGCAACATGCGTAGTGTAGTGAAACTGAAGTAAATACTACACAGAGATGCAAATATATTTTTCATCTCACGTGCAATGTCAATGAAAAAAGTTATTATTGTCAAACATATGTGAACGTTTCCTTCAAATGTCGTCTAACTGGTTGGGTCAAGCATTAGGTAAGGTGTCAAATTCCTAGCCTAATGCTGTAGGCGTCTTGAAAAACGTCCTGTGTACAATGATATTGCACTTTGCAAATGCTATCATCGTGGGGCTTTTAATAATATATATCGATATGTTAAGATATGACGCCTATCGTTGTATTAGCTACAACCTTGTAACCTAACAAAATCGGTTACACTTCCGTTTTCATTTAACTGCAAAAATCCCCGTGTAGGCTACACCCCTTGTCGGTAGTTCAGACGAATTTAGTTTTGAGGTATGCAACTCTATCAGCCAGCAATAAAAAAAATAAGTGAAAAATAAATAGGCTAACTATACATTTTATTTGGCTATTTAATAGGCTACTTGTTGTTTTGTTATAGATGTAATATTGCGTTTGGTACACGAACATTGGTTTAAGGTTGAAACATAATAACCATAAATAATGGTTTTGCAAAGTCATAAGCAAAATGTTATTTACCAGTGGTTCTTTGGAGGAAGGTGACTGCCAGCACTGCGAGGAGAATATAGCCCTTCATCTTGAAGTATCTGACTTCTGCGTTTGAGAACTAAGAAGAAATGCCAAAATGAAAGTTTGTAAACACAATTTATGAGCGCGAAAAAAGGTGGAGCTTAACGTGCTATTCTTTAGTTTTTGTTACAAAGATACAACAATGCAATAATATAATGTTAGCATTAATTTGTTCTACATGTGTTATATAAAAAATTACCAATATGGGCTACTAAAAGAAAAGGTTATCTTGTGCCATATGGTCTTAAAACATAAAGTCCTCATGCAAATTAAGCTTAAGCATCACTTGTATCTACCATAATCTATGTTCAGAGGGTGTGTTTAGGCACGTGTCTGGCGGTTATTTTTTTTATTTTAGGCTTTTGTGTGGTAAAAGTCTGATGTGAATCTATCATGATAAAAAACGACATTAGATCTCGGCTATACGGCAGGTTTAGGCCTACCGAAAAATTTTTTTTTTAAATCTATATGTAGGCTAGCATATAATGCCTACAAAACGGTAAAAATTTGTTATGACATCCTTCAATTCTTTTTTTAAAGTTAAGTCTTAAAGGTTATGGTCATAATTACCGGGTTCAGACAAGGGTGATATTTCAGCCTCAGCTGCTGCTGATGCCAAGGCAATTACTGATGAGCCTATCTATTTAATTTTATGTAGTTTTATGGATTCTCTTTGCTTTTCCATGTAACGTTTGCGAGTTTTGAAGTTAAATACAACCTAGTGCAAAGTAAAATGTAGCATATCAAAGAAAACATTTGGGAATAAGACTGAAAATATTATCTAAAATAAAAATGCTGCACTTTCGCAAATGCGTGCTTAAAGAACGCTCTCCCTTTGCGCGGGCATTGTTGTGCACACGGTGAAATATATCTGGGGCGACAAATGGCACTGAACTGGAAGGAAAATATATAATAATAAACAAGTAGTAGTTATAATGTACCTAAATACATAAGTAGACAGCCAATGAAATTTGAAGAGGTAGCTAGGACACTATGGAAATTCCCTGTTCATTTGACCTTACAGTAAATTCAGGTGACTGTAGGTGACTCAGCAACGTTGACAAATTTAGTTTCGAAATGTATCTGTTGTAGACAATGTCTCATATTGACAATATGTAACCATCATGGTTCAAGGGTTCTGAAAAGTACCCGATATTAAAAGGTAATCAATAAAACAGAAGACATCAGTAAACCATATAGATAGATCACAAATTTTAACTTCAAATAAGGTACATCAACATTTATTTTTGTTGGTATGTGTACAAAATGGACATGTAGACACGAGCTGAGCTGACAGATGAAAATTAAGTATCTGATGCTCTGGGTTGAAGGTTGAGAATGAGGTCACAATTATTTATAATTGGCTAACCACATTCACAATACCACATAGGGTGGGTTCACATATCAACGTTGGACAATAATGGACAATACTTTTCCCATTAGTTTTGCCAAACTTTAATTCTGAGTAATATTACAGTTGACTGAGATAATTTAACAACAAACCTCTGAACAACCGTGAAAATGGCAGCCCCCTGACTCCGTGCAGTCTTGTGTACTGTCAGTCCCTGCACAAATACAGTAAGCACGTACATCACGTCTTAATAATGCCATAATATTCATCTCCACACAACAAACTGAAATGCTTTAAAATATGGCAAGAGTTTCATTTAAGTTAAAACGACATTTATAGGACAATTGTAGCAATTGATGTCCATATTTAATTTTTGACTGCTATGGCCAGAATTAGTGATGCACAATATATTGGCCAGCATCAGCATCGGCCCAATAAAAAAATGTGGCCAATATATTAAAGCAGATAAATAATGGGTTATTTCCTTCAGCTGAGACAGATGTGCACTGTTCACCATAATGGTTTTGAATTGCTTGAAATATGATTGAAGTCACATTAAAAAAGGAAAATAAAGTTAAGTGCAACATGTGCAGTGCAAGTCTGTCATAGGCTACATCAAATTATAATGAGACCATTATAATTGTGTGTTTGGGACATGGATTTTAATGGTGAGAATTTTGTTTTTATAATCAGGTTCTCTAAAAATATTAATATATTAGTTATCGGCTTTTAAATATAAAGAATTATCAGTATCAACCAAAAATGTTCATATTGGTGCATCACTAGCCATAATCTAAATATTTGTCTTGGTTTTCATGTGCTTGGTAAGATTCCAATTAACAAAAGGCACTATTACTTCAGCTAATGCACAACAGAGAACTTAAAAAGAGTAATTGTAACTTTTTATCTAATTCTGACTTTTTTTCCTCACAAATGTAGTTATAAAGTCAGAATTCTGAGATAAAAACTCAATTTCATGATATAATTCACAATTCTGAGATATAAACTCGCAATTGCATGATATAAAGTCACAATTCTGCCTTTTTTTCCTACAATTGCGAGTTATAAAGTCAGAATTCTGAGATATAAACTTGGAATTGCGTGAGTCACAATTCAGTTTTTTTTTTCTCAGAATTGCGAGTTATAAATTCTCATGATATAGTCAATTCTGACTGAGAAAAAAGTCAGAATTTACTTTATATCACGCAATTGCGAGTTCATATCTCAGAAATCAGACTTTAACTCGTAATTGTGAGAGAAAAAAGTCAGAATTCTGAGATAAATAGGTCACAATTATGGGCTTCCATACGTACATTTTCCATTATGTTAAAATGTCCAAATATCCATCCAGAACCTTTACTTAATGTTCCATTTCATCATCAACACAGCATTAGAAGTTCATTTGAACACTAAAAGGAAATAATAAAAGCAAGAAAAACTAGCAAAACTACAAAATCCTTGCACATACAAAGTGCTAAAACGTAAAAAATAAAACACTTTTCCACTATCATGCCGAATGGTTGTAAGAAGTACCAGTAGTGGTACGATACAGTACGGTTACAATCCGGTCCTACACTTGAATTTCTCAGAATGTTTAGCTAACCATACTCAGGACAGGAGAAAAATGCTGGTGGGACGGTTTTACTGACATGGAGACTCGCAACTGGTCACTTGCATTCTTCCCTTTGCTTTCTAGTAACCTTTCAGCCTGATGGTGGAAAAAATACTACAGGGGCCAGTTGCATAGTCTTGCAAGTTAGTTGTCAAATTGTATTCTTTAAGACTGTTCTTAACCTTTTTAAATTCAGATACATACAAATGTAGATTGGCCTAATTTGAAACAGAAAAGTAAGATTAACTGCTAGTGGGTCATACTAGATTTTAAAGGGATAGTTCACCCAAAAAAATGGTCAATAATTGCTTACCCTCATGCCATTCCAAACCCGCAAGACCAAGACAAATGAAGATATATTTGATGAAATACGGGATCTCTCTGACCCCTCCATAGACAGCAATATAATTAAATATAAGGCCAAGAAAGTAAAAACTATAATAGTCCATGTTAAAATATTCCATGTGACTCCAGTGGTTCAGGCTTAATTTTATGAAGCGAAGAGAATACTTTTTGTGTGCAAAAACAAACTAAAATAACAACTTTATTCAACATTTTCTTCTAGTCATAGTAAGCAGTTCTGGAAGTGCTGGACTGTTTACTCTACGTCAAGAGACGACACAAGAGTCTGACACAGGCTAGAAGAAATTGTTTAATAAAGTTGTTATTTTTGTTTGTTTTTTGCACTACCTTTCTGGACCTTTATTTGCGTTCCGAAGATGAACGAAGGTCTTACGGGTTTGGAACATGAGGGTGAGTAATTAATGGCAAAATTGTCATTTTTGTCACATAACAGCTATGCTTATGTAGCTGGCACCAGGTTTTGTAACATACTATATATATGTAAATACCTTAATATTATAATACCTTTATACAGATAGGCAAAGCAACTGATTTAAAGTTTAAGGTGCAGTTTCACAATACAGGTTGTCTTAATTTATCTTTTTAGAGGCACAAATATCAAGAAAAAGAAACGTACATAACCAAAACAAGATTTTGAAGTCTGACATCACGCATCGCCATTTCTGGATCCAATGCTCATCAAATAGCAAAAGCAAACAAAGTGCTAACTCACTGTTATACTACTGAACAATCACAATCCTGACTTTTATCTTTATATCAAAATCTCAGATGGCCAGACAGCGATTCATCTTTTATAAATCATTATAATGTTGGTGCCTACAGCCCAAAGATTGTGGTGTACATCAGTTTTTAAAAACGTAAACGTGTGATGTGAATAAATAGTGCTCATAAAAAGCTGTTGAGATAGTATTCTCAATTTAAATGTATAGTTCCTTGGACCAAGAAATTTTGTGTCACAACTTAACAAGCGGATAGTCAGTGTGAGGGAACTGGCATCAGCTCTTGGCTTTGTTTGTTTTAGGCTCAATACCTGACTCAACCTTACATTATATATTAAAGTTGCCTTTTTCCTCCTCTCTTTTGAAATACAGAGTCAGAAATGTTCGCTGTCGTTGTCTAATCTTTAGTTTTATCTGAGCTCCTCTCTTCCTTCTCTCTCTCTTCTGAAGAGTAGTGTTGCAACGTCTGGTGTCTGTTTCTAGACGGAGCATCTGGAAAGCGCTGTCCGCAGTCCTCGCAGGCGTACGGAAGGGCTGCTTTGTCCTTATCCCCACTTACTTGCTCTTTACTGGGTTGACCCTTCCCTTCCATTAGCCTGAGATGAACCTGGTTGAGACTGGAGGCTTGAATTCCCTGGAATTCTGAAACGGTGGACGACGCAGAGGCAGCCAGACTAGGCCTGCCCACAGAGTTGGGCTCCGTCACGATCCCGTGAACCGTGCGGTGATGAAAGCGGATGCCGGAACGGTTTGAAAAACTCTTCCCACAGAGCCCGCACACGAAAGGCCTTTCGCCGGTGTGGATGCGAATGTGGATCTTCAGAGCCCCAGACTGAGTAAAGCACTTTCCACACTGACCGCAGCGGTACGGTTTCTCTCCAGTGTGAATTCGCTGATGCGCTCTTACCCCAGCCAGGTGAGGGAAACCCCTCCCGCAATAAGAACAGGTGTACGGCCTCTCTCCGGTGTGAATTCGGCGGTGAATCTTAAGTGCCCCGGACTGGCTGAAACTCTTGCCGCAGTCGGTGCAGATATATGGTCGGGCACCAGTGTGCACGTTGAGGTGGATACGTAGATTGCTGTGTGAGTTGAACGAGCGTCCGCACTCGCCGCACAGGAAGCCGCCCGTTTTGGATGCATGCTGAGTTCGCTGGTGCTGCAGTAGTTGAGACGGCCGAGGAAAAGAGGCATTGCAGTGCATGCACGGGAGCTGCTGCTGGCCCTCCTGCTGAGCGTGGCACTGCTGATGCCGCAGGAGCTCTGCGCAAGTGGGGAAGGCGCGTTGGCAGGACAGGCAAGGGAAAGAGGGGAGATGTGTACATGATGTGCAGGTGGTGAGCGGGCAGTGGTGGTGATGGTAGTTGCCAACATGTGAGTCTGGGTCATTTTGTTGGCGTAGAAGTTGGCTACAGGTTTGCAAGCCACGGTGGCAGCATAGACATAAGGCCTGAACAGGCGGGACACCTGTGGACTCAGGATTTGCCTGAGGGATTGGGCTGTGTGTGCTAGTGCCTTTGTCCTCCTGCTGGGGGTGACCAGATGTGCTGCTGGGCTCTCTGTTTTCCTCTTCCAGAGAGAGACCCAAACCTAGACACAAACCAAGGCCAACAGGGGTAGGGCTGGCCTCTTTGGCCTGCTGTGATGGGGTGGATTTTAGGGGCGAAGGGTGTTGGATCTGCGAGGCCGGGCTGGTTCTAGGTTTCAGGGTCTGGATTGAGGAACTAGAAGAAGAAGAGGAAAGAGGGCAGCCAGGGCATGTGCAGGTACGATGCTGAGCTACAAAAGAGGGAGATGAGAATGCACAAAATGAGTCACCTTAAATTAACTGAGTGAAAAAAAGAAGAAGAAAAAAAGGAATAACCTTAATACAAAACTATTTCCTTGTATGGTTGGGTGGGAACTGAGAACCAGTTATTATTTAAAAGAATATGTACTTAAGGATGTGTACAACACTGATTAGTTACAGGAAGTAGTTAGAGATACATAATGCTTTAGCTAATTGTTATTTGTGTGTGTGTGTGTGTGTGTGTGTGTGTGTGTGTGTGTGTGTGTGTGTCTGTTTATGAGGACACAAATTTTTATAACTACATGGGTATTACACAATAAATTTGGTCTATGAGGACATTTCAAATGTCCTCATATTTCAATTAGCTTTAAAAACATACTAAATGATGTTTTTTGAGAAAGTAAAAATGCAGAATGTTTCCTGTGATGGGTAGGTTTAGGGGCAGGGGCAGTGTAAGGGGATAGAAAATACGGTTTGTACAGTATAAAAACCATTACGCCTAAGGAGAGTCCCTGTTAACCACATAGACCAACGTGTGTGTGTGTATTTGAATATTTTCTTTTGCTTTCAGTGTTATTATTCAACTGTCAAATGTTTCTGAAAAATGACTATTGTCCAGAGAAACACTGTGTGACTGACTGCTCATCCATTTGTGGGAAACCAATGTTCATATCAGATAATCATCATTTTCACAATAATCTCTTCTTTAATATATATTTAGGACAAATGATTGGATTGCATTTCTACTACCTCTAAAGTCTGCAAACATTTGAGCATCTAAAGTATTTAAAACACGTCATGAGGATTAATTGTAATTTATTTATAACACAATGGTACTGTAGACTACAGTATATTGTAACATTTACTCACTATGGCTTTGATAGTCTCTAGGCTCCCTTTCCTTTTCCTCAGAATGCAGACCAATCCTTTTCACCTGGCTCTGTCTGGATGGGATAGACTGAGGAGGATGAGAGACTTTGGGCCAGCCAGGAGTCAGTGTCTCCTCGGTTCGCTGCTCTCTCAGTGGATGACCAGAGACTGAAGCACTTGCTGCCATAAGGTCACCAATGAAATGATGCATATCCAGCCATGAGCATGCACCCGCCTGCATTAAATAATATTAGTTGTAAATAGCCATGTAATATATCTAAGATAAATGATAATATAATACTATAATATTTAAATAGGGCCTAAAATCAGTATGTCACATTGCTGCATATGCACAATTCAACCTAGATTAAAGAGCAAATAAATAAGAAATACACCACAAGCATAGGCGAAACGGGGTCATAAAACAACTCGCATCATGAGAAAGGGACACCTTTAGGTACGCGTAACAGGATACGATACAAGCGTTAAGCGTACATCAAGCGATACATCGTATTTAATAACAAAACATTTTCATTGATCCGAATCGCTGTGTTATTATGTACGCCAATAAAATGCTTCCGTCAGCGTTTTCCCCCATTAGTATTTCTCCAAGCCATGAAAGCCATTACACGCCCCTTTTAAGGTTACTTCCTCGTGTTTATTTTGGCATGTACTTACTGCGAGTCTTTCTTTGTCCATCTGTAGCGCGTCTTTACTTAATCGACCGTGCAACTGTATTAATATATATTTATGACTAATGTGAGCTTGGGCTTTTCTCTCCTGAAGTGAACCGACAAACTCAGGTTAATCATTGTTGTCTCTTGACTCTACTGCCCCACTTTTTGTTACAGACTGAAGCTGCTCATAACGCCATTTTTCCATCGACGGCAGTGTATTTCCGGGATATGAATCATGTGACTACATTCCTACTTTCTTTAGCCTACTCTGCACCGAAGTCATATAGGCCTACTGTTGCAAAAATATTTGCCGACTCTATACAATACCTATAAATGAATATGAGATCACAAAATGTCTTCAGTTACATGTTATTTTGTTCTTTTTAGACCATGGTAGATGTAGGTATATTTAAGAAACAGCTGTTATTGTTTTTAAATAAAGTTAATTCTTCTTAACATCATTTAATAAATTAACACGTTGGCCCAATGCAAATACAAGCCTGAAAATGTACATTAATGGTTAATAATCATGGTGATGGTGCAATGCAGTAGGCGCCTTGAATCCTATAAAAGTTATAAAATACATCCATTGACCCTTGTATAGCTTCACCTTTTTGGTGTCTGTTACAGAAGTATGACAAACTTTACAGTTCTCATATAGCGTATGCGTCCTACTTTGACCAAAATAGAAAAAACAATTTTTTTTTAAACATTACAATTGTTTTGGATGGCATCTCTCACCTTTTTCTGTCAGAGGTCTGATTCACACAATAGCAAGAAGGTGACAGACTTCAGACATATCTCTCTGATTTCCTGCATGCTACATTTTGCATAGCAATGTAATCTAGCTTATGATGCACATATAGTGTGAAAACTCTTAATTTCCATTATTGTCTAAAATAAACACCCAAACCTCTTGTAAAGGACAATTTCATCTATGATCTATCACTAGGAAAATATTATTTTCACTTAGTGTAAATAGAATCTATTAACATTTGGTGTATACAGCATCTATTGCTATTTGTGACAATGCCACTCTACTCTATTATTCGTAATGAACCTCAACTGTATGGCATTATGATAGTAAGAAATATATAATTAAAGAAGAACAATGAAGAGACTGACTCGGGTCTTAACTGGAAAAAATAGATCTGGCAATCACATGTGAATGGGCATCAACAAGAATATGATGTTTATGTTTATCTGCATATTCTATGATTTGTGTTTCAGTGGAATATTATTATTATATGATCTTATTTTCAATTTACATATACTGTAAAGTTGTTAGACTTTATGCATATTCCAAAGTGCATTCGTGCATTCATAGGGTTCAGTTTTTTTTCTCTCTTTTTTTTGTTTTGTAGATGATGTAATGAAATGTTATTTATGGCACATTATGCTGTACCTAAATTAACTCAGTTATATGCATGTGTGCCATAGACCGTAAAAAAATATGTATTATATGTAAAATGTATATGTATTTATGTATGTCTATAATATATTTGGTCACTAGATGGGGCAATTTTCCATGAAGACAGAAGTTGTACTATAGTCCTCTTTTCCATCCCAGCAGACACTGCTTCACCTAAATATAGCCTACTTGAATTCCATTCCTCTTTTAGAAAAAATAACCTAAATAATTTAGCTATAATAGCCACACCGCCTTGATGTTAGTGTTTACTTATATAGGGCCCATAGTGGAGAGGCTCTTAATCTTGCTCTTGAAGATCTACCGCTGTTTCACACTGAGGTTATTCACACTTTGATAGGCTACAGGAATAAACTAGTAAAGAGTGCCCATGCAGCATTTGAAATTAGCACATCTCTCCAGATTTTTAAAGTGCTACTTCAGAATAAACTAAGCATGCTCTACTGCCTATCAGGATGTTTAATTGTTGAAGAGTGTTTTTCTCATTACACACCAAATAAACTCAACAGTCAAGCTGTTTAAACATTTCAAGTTCTCTACATTTTCGCTGCTGTGGGAGAATGAGTGGGTGGAGGAGGAGTGAAGAAACAGAAGACCTTTTTGGTGTTGTGGTGAGAATAGAGGAAATGGACATGATGGTTAATTTCTGAGGCAAATTAATAGATCAAAGTTGATGTGGTGGAAAAGGAAGTACAGATATGGTCTTTAAGACAGTGTAACAAAACTAACTTTACACTGATGCACTGTATATCAAATGAATGTTAATGAAATAATTGATTAATTATATTTCTTAAAAGCAACAGAAACTATTCCAACATAAGAACTCACAACAACTTGAATACACCTGATCTATGATGATGCTGAAACATATTTTAAAATTTAAAGGGGTGATGAATTGAGAAATCAACTTTCCTTGAGCTTTTGATATATAAAAGGTAAGAATAAGAATAATCCTCTAAGTTTTAGAGCTGAAGACTTCTTTGTTAGTCAATGAAAATAATTTAGACACCAGGCCTCCCAAAAGGCTTCATTGTTAGGCCTACACTATAGCGATTCGAAACACACCTCTACAGCGTGTCTAATGGTCTAATCCAGTAGCCTCGTCCACCGACTCATGGAGGGCTTGCGCAAACTGGTCAACAACAATAAACATGCCGAGAAAGATAGCAAGATATTGCGCTATTCCTGGTTGTGGAAGAACACAGTCGCTGCATAAGCTTCCTTTGGATCCTAATATTAGGAATGTGTGGTTGAACTTTATTTTTAATGAACTTCCAGCTCACGTGGGGAAGACATTCACTTCAGTTCACTGCGGGATCATTTGTAAACAGATCTCCCGTTGATGCTGGATTTGGATCTGACAGGACTGGTGCAACACACATGTGAGTAAAACGTGTTTTTACATGTAATAGTATTGCATTGTTATAGATGTAGAAAATAGCCTATTACTTATTAGTTATCATGTTTTTTAATGTAAAAAACACAGGAACATCTTTAGTTGACCTCAGACAACAGTATAAAAAAATAAAAAAGCCAGTTCATGACACCTTTAAGTAATTTAGATTATTGACTGAAAAAAATCATGATTGGCCAATTTGCAAAAATAAAAATATTTAACTTTACAGCCTAGATAATATATTTTAATACATTACATTTAATATATTTATTAATATAGGCCTACTTAAACATTATGAGATTGTATAGCCTATATTAAAGGTGCAGTGTGGATCTACAGACAATGCAATATAATATACAGTGGGTACTAAAAGTATTCAGACACCCTTACATTTTTCACTCTTTGTTATATTGCAGCCATTTACTAAAATAATTTAAGTAAAAAATGTTTTTAAAAATTCATTAATGTACACACAGCACCACGTATTGACAGAAAAACAAAGAATTGTTGACATTTTTGGCAGATTTATAAAAAAAAAAAACTGAAATATCATATCGTCCCTAAAGCTTGGAACATACTCTGCAAGACCAAAGAAATGTGTTAGTTTTCTCGAGGTATAAGAACAGGGAAAAAGTTTGTTCTGGCAGTACATTCCATACTTCACGAGAAAAGCAGGTGCTGATCAACTGCGTTTCTCCACATTAACCGGGCACACATTAAATGTATGACCAATCACACAATAGTTTTCAGATACCCACAACAAAAAAGTTCTGCTCAGGCGATGTGTCGAGAACAAGCTGCGAGAACTCCCAAACCAGGGCTGCGAGAACAAAATGAACAAAATGTAGTCATTTTGTTCTCGCAGCCCTGGGAGCGAGAACTTTTTCTCTGTTCTTGCGGAGTATGTTGCAGCCTTAAGTATTCAGACCCTTTGCTGGGACATATATTTAGCGCAGGTGCTGTCCATTTCTTCTGATCATCTTTGAGATGGTTCTACAGCAGGGCTATTCAAATCTTACCCTGGAGGGCCAATGCACTGCAGAGTTTAGCTCCAACCCTGATCAAACACACCGACCTGTGATTTTCTAATGATCCTGGAGACATTGATTAGCATGTTCAGGTGTGCTTGATTAAGGTTGGAGCTAAACTCTGCACTGCATTGGCCCTCCAGCGTAAGATTTGAATAGCCCTGTTCTACAGCTTCATTTGAGTCCAGATGTGCGTGATTATACTGATTGGACTTGATTAGGAAAGCCACACACCTGTCTATATAAAACCTTACAGCTCACAGTGCATGTCAGAGCAAATGAGAATCATGAGGTCAAAGGAACTGCCTGAAGAGCTCACAGACAAAATTGTGGATAGGCACAGATCTGGCCTAGGTTACAAAAATATATTGCTGCACTTAAGGTTCCTAAGAGCATAGTGTCCTCCATAATCCTTAAATGGAAGACATTTGGGACGACCAGAACCATTCCTAGAGCTGGCCGTCCACACTGAGCTATCGGGGGAGAAGAGCCTTGGTGAGAGAGGTAAAGAAGAATCCAAAGATCACCGTGGCTGAGCTCCAGAGATGTAGTCGGGAGATTGGAGAAAGTTGTAGAAAGTCAACCATCACTGCAGCCCTCCACCAGTGGGGACTTTATGGCAGAGTGGCCCGACGGAAGACATACTGCTGGCTGTCAGTGGATCATTATCTACTTATAGGAAAACAACATCTACATATATTAGCTCTTCAGTACTATCAGCAGCTTTTACGTTTCTCCAGAGCTCATTTACCCACCTCCACCCCCAGCTCCTCCTCTTGTCAGTCAGGATTTGGTATTCTGACTCCCCTTGAATCAGACTAAATTTCTGAATTATTTTGTACATTTAATATCAACATTAATGATATCTGCAATACATCATGTTGGTTCTGTTCTGTTTACTCTAAGGGGGTTATTGCTGCTCTCCCTGCTCTTATTCATGCTGCTGCATGGATGCGCAGTGAGTTCTTGCCCAGAACGGAACTATACCGGCAATCCAAACAATATGGTATAGTCAATCAGTCATCTTTGACGATAGTGGTCCTGACAGAAATAAGCTAATGTGTGCTCTTGCAATAGCTAATAGTTTGTCAGTTAGCTGCAGTATTAAAAAAGTACACAAAAATTGTGTGACATTCAAATATATAAATAGCTGTATAAAATTCACTTTGAGACTACTCAAAGGGATACTCAAAAATGAAAATTACCCCATGATTTACTCATCCTCAAGCCATCCAATGTGTATATGACAATATTCATTATTTCAGACGAATACAATCAGAGTTACATTAAGAAATGTCCTGGCCAAAAAATATGGCTTCAGGGGGTTAATAAAGGCCTTCAGATGCAAATCAATTGGTTTTTGTAAGAAGAATATCCATATTCAATACATTATACAGTTTTATTCATATTGTCCATATTTAAAGGGGGGGTGAAACACTCAGTTTCAGTCAGTGTCATGTCAATCTTGAGTACCTATAGAGTAGCATTGCATCCTGCATATCTCCGAAAAGTCTTTTTTTTTTTTTTTAATTATATAAGAAAGATGCGCTGTTCCGAGTCTTTCCGAAAAAAGCCGAGCGGGTGGGGGCGTGTCGTGTGAGCGGAGCTAAATAATGACGTGTGCTCGCTGCTGCTATTGTGTTGAGTCGAGTGCGTCGTAAAGCTGTGTCATCCCTAACAGCGGGAAAAAAACTTTATTCAAAATAAAAATATGGCTTTTAATCAGATACAGCCATACATCTATGATCCGGAATCAGACCCAGAGGCTGCAGTTGAACAGGAGCAGCAGCAAAAAACGACTAGAGCAGGACGTCTCTATGTGGTACAAGTTATACACTAACTATATAATATGCTTAGCGGCTTGTGTTATTTACATATTTATACTTGAATTATATCGTCGTATTTTTGTCTTTGAAGGTGTACATGTGGGAAGTGCAGTTGTGCACGTGTGTTTGTGTGTTTACGCGTGGTTTGTGTAGACAGTAAGCGGACTGGTTTTGCACGGCAGGCTAGTTAGTGTTTACATAGAAAGACACGGAATAGTAGCGCATTTGAATGAAGAAGCGTGCTTATTTAGTTCAACATATTTCCCCACTCTTTGTGTATTGTTGTTTGGAGTGCTTTTACAATACACAAACATAAAGTTACACGCACTACACATCGCATGCTCCATTGATCAATTAACTATACGTGATCATGTTTGGGCTACTTGATGAGCATTGGCAAAAACACAGACATTTGAAGCAGTCTCACTCACCGCCTGCGGTTCCAACGTTGGGACCTTTATCGTTGGGACTGCTCCATCCTTCAGCATTAGGCAATCGGAAAATCCTGTGTCGAGCTGGGCCTGTGTCGAGCTGGGCCACAGGATTTTCCGATTGCCAGCATTAGGCAATCGGAAAATCCTGTGTCGAGCTTTGTTTCAAAAACTGGACTGTTTATGAAACAGTCGGCACCGAAATGCAGCGAACAGATATAAACATTCGCGCAACTCAGTTGCTGATCCGGAAAAGCAAATTCCATCCACTGTTGCCTTAACGCGGGGGTTTTGGGGAATCTGTGCAGGACTGTCTTGGTCTGGCAACCAAAAACGCACTTTTTTGGTGACATTGTTATGTGCACATCACCTGTCCAGCATCCTACAAGCCAGCGCTTTGATGGGCGTAGGCTGTTACTTTCGCTCTCTCCCTCTCTCTCTCTCTCTCTCTCTCTCACGCGCTTCCGGTAGAATTGTCCGTAAGGCCCATACAAGGAAATTCCGCCCCCATTAACGTCAAAGGGGACACATGATCTCTAAAAACTTGCCGAAACTTATGACTAACCGGAAGTAGTATTTTTGACAAAGAAATACTCCCATCAAACGTCCACCTTAACTTTTGAAACTCTGTCTGTTTAGTATGGGATTCCAAGTCTTTAACAGTGTAAAAAGATCAGTATGCATGAAACAGCATTTCACCCCCCCTTTAACACTGTCTGTCGGAAGCTGTTTTACTTCATAAAGTTTTAAATATCGATATTTTTCTTACTCAAACCCATAGATTCACTTCAGAAGGCCTTTATTAATCCCCAGGGCCCAGTTTTTCAAAAGTAATCCACTAGGATTTTTGATAACGGATTGGATCAAATCTTGAAAATGTGTTTTTCGAAAGAAAAAACGGATTACATAATCGGATTAGATCACGTAATCCAATCTTGGTTTTGATCCGGATCAAAACTTTAGTTTGGGTTTTTCAGAACTTTTTTGTTGGATTTGGATCATTTTGATCCAAAAAATATGGATTAAACTGATCCCATCAGAAGGGTGGATTCAGCGTGGATTTCATGCCCAAAATGTTATGAAAACTTAAAAATTTTATCAAATAATACTATATTTGGATCATGCAGTATCTTACAAGATATCCTATTTATTCATAAAGTTTTAATTTTATTTGTTCATTCGTCAGGCTACAGTGATTAGGTAGGCTTTAATGTATTCACCCTTTCAGTATAGGCCTACAGTAAAGTAGAAAGAGTTTGGCCTCATAAAATAATCCCCTAAACAGCTGTCAAAATTGACCAAAAACAATACATTTTATTGTGTTACTAACATATATATATATATATATATATATATATATATATATATATATATATATATATATATATATATATATATATTCATCACAATCGAAAATATTTTTGTTTTTAGAATATTTATTAGTGATGCATGCAATGATTACAGTACATCTATACTTGATACTTGTTATAAATATCCTCATTGTACAGTGTTTGTGTTGTAGGTCTCAGATGAGCGGACTGCTGGAAGAGGATGGGGTGGGGTTTTTCTTGTTTTTAGTTTTTTTTTAAATGTGAACTAAATCCGTGAACTACGTGATCACGGATTGCACAAAAAGAATTACTAAATCCAGATCAATTTGATCCGGATTAAACCTTTTGAAAAACCGGGCCCAGGAGCTGAGTGGATTACTTTTATAACGGATAGATGCACTTTTTTGGTCTTCAAATTTTGGGCTGCCATTCACTGCCATTATAATGCTTGGAAGAGCCAGGGCTTTTTGAATTGTATTCGTCTGATAGAAGAATGTCTTATGGCTTGATGGTGAGTAAATTATGGGATCATTTTAATTTTTGGGTGAACTATCCCTTTAATTGGTTCACTTAAAAACACTTCATTCCATGATGTTTAAGTTACATAAACAATGTTTGTTTAACTTCATTGATTTATGTGGCACCGATGTATAAGATTAAATCAAATAAATCCAACACACTTTTCCCCCCAGTGTACTATGCAACAAAAATTACTCGTACTGAGAATTAAAATGTATTCTCCATTGTATCGTCTCGCACATCCTTATTTGACACATATGCAAAGAAAGTCAGGCTCAAACCGATCCACCATCCTCCATAAGCTCTGTTTGACAGCTCCTCAGAGGGCGGAGCTATAGATGGTCGGGGAAATTGTTTTATGCTAATAAATATTTTTTATTATTTAATTCAAATTTAAATACATTCAAAACTAAATGAAATCATATAAAACAAAGGTGACATTTCTAAAAAACAAATTTACTCTATTACTAAAAGATTTCGTCTCGCACTTTCGTCTTTTATATTTGTCATTGACACAAATGACGAAAGAAGAAGAAGAAGAAAAGAAAAAGAAACCATTACTGCTTCTGTCAGGCTGAAACCGATCCACCTTCCTCTAATGTACTCTTGTTTGAGATCTCGTCAGCAGAGGGCGGAGCTACGAATGGGCGGGGAATACAACGTGCTCACTGTATACATATACTAGTGAAACGTGCCGATGCCAGTTAATAACAAGCAGCGACTCGAGGAGTTGACATTTACCAGAGGCTGCTCTGCGACTGAAATCATTCTGTTCACCTGGCGTGGGAGCCGAAAATTAAAGACAGCAAAAGGGATTCTGACATGCACTTTCAGAAATGTGAGTACCAAAACTTGTTATTAATATGTTTTATTTAGGCTACATGATTTATACAGCAGAAATAATCGGATAATATAGGCTAATGTTAATGTTTTTTGATATGATGGAGTTAAAGACAAAACGTACTAGCCTATAAAATGAGACACGGTAAGTTAAGTGTTAGGCTACCAATAATAATTCAACACTGACATCATTCATTTGACTAAAGTAATTTAACAAAATACTTATGGCTGTTAAATACGATTATTTAGCTGGAAACATCGTATAGAATACTTTTTCTGTTGCTGTTTATGTGATTAATTTTATGACGTAGCGTCGTAGCCTGTTCAGTGATGTATGACCGTTTAAAAATAGACGTAACTCATTTGAATAAAGGATCCCCCAACAACATCAGTCACTGAGTGCATTTTACAGCTATTTGGACAACCCCCTTGATAAATTACTCCTCCCTTTTAGACTTTCAATTCCCGTTTTCAATGGGTGTGGGTCTCGTTTTTATAATGAAACGCTTGTGAAAAATGATAGCGAAAAGTAAACTCAAGACTATAAAGGAAGCATTTCTACTACTGGTACCAATGTATTTTGGAATATACCAAGTGTCTAGGAATAAACGGCAAACTAATATAATTTAATGAGTAAATATAGGCTATTTATTGTCTAATGAGAGTAGAGTGAGAGACTGTGCGGAATCCCCGCGAGGACACGGGACACCCGCGCGCGTGACTCACTGGCCAGGGATTTCCGTCTTTGAAATTACAAGATAGAGGTGCGAGGGTATCCCAGCCGCCGAAGCGCCCACGCTTTCGGACATTTCAAGCCTGTTTTTTCGTCGTCGTGTGACCTTTGAAACTGTTGTGACTAATAACAAAAGCACTGGTATGTGTTATATAGCTAAACTACAGTAAAAAGAAAAGAAGTAGCCTATCAAATGTTTCACTACCATGAGTAGCGTTTAGTAAGGAGATTGTTGTCAAACTTGGATAGGTCTATAAAATTAAACTCTATATTATACTAGTTACAATATAGTCTACCTCAATACTATTTAGGGACATGTGCTTATTAAAAATCAGTTTGAGCCATGACCACTTTATCCTAATTTAATTTGACTTAAAAATAAACATAAAATAAAAAATAGAAGAAATATAGACATACACAAAACATAGAAACAACTGTGTTTTGTGTTAGTCAACTCTCACAATTGTGGCAACTGTAGACTTATACTGGGTCCAGTAGCCTACACTCTTAGAAAAAAAGATACATTGTTGTCACTGAGGCAGTACCCAAGGTACAAAACCAAAAACTACCAATATGTACCTTTTAAGTACATGTATGTACTTAATATTATACTTAATGTGTAATATTATCTTTAATATATACTAATAAGCACTCTTAAAGTACTGATTTGTACCTTTTAAAGTTCTAATATAAATATATTAAAGATGTACCTTTTCAGTTTTGTACGGGTACCACCCCAGCGACAGCACTGTGCTTTTTTTTCTGAGAGTGCATGTAATGTATATCTTCTTCAGTCACCTCAGATGTGTAATGGTCATGTATGATAATGATTTCACCCCTATATAGCTTATTTCTAATTGGTTAAGATAAACTCACCCAGTGTTAAACCACTCTCTCCTTCAATATAAATCGAAATAATTTAATGAATACATATTGACATAACTTTACAAATTTGTATATCTGCCAAGACGACTCCTTCAATATATGACCAATTTTATTCTAAGTTTTTTTCTTAAACTTTCAGAAAGTAGCTTAGTAGCTTTAGTAGCTATCTGACTTTTCTTTGAATTTCTTTAATATGAGTATACATGACACTGTACGTAATGTACACTTTCGAGCAGTACATTTAGAGCTTTAAAAGGTAACATGCTGAGAAGTGGAGTAATTTAACTGGAATGGAGAACAAAACAAAGAAGAGAGATAAGAAAAGGAATGATCCTCTCGAGGTTATGCCCAGTGGAATTTCCATGCTGATTAAACCTTCCTCTTTTGAATCCCCTTTGCCATAAGAATTACTTAATGTTTTAGTGAAACCAGTTACTTTTCCTGTAAAGGGATACCTTACATAATGAGACACAGAAAGCAATTTTTGTGTCTGAGCTATATAGATGAATGAAACACTATTATAATTATTATAGGCTAGTTGCACAACTATTATCAGATCATGGAGGTACATAATATTTTACTGACTAACCCATAAAAGATAATACTAATTTAGAAGTGTTTTTCTCACACTTCACTGAGAAAGAAATATCTGTGACTGTGAGTGAAGCAGTAATTGAATAATATTGTTATTGGAGCTTCCCTGTGTTCTTGGTGGCTAGATGAAGTATTGCAGCCTAACTGTGATCTATGCAGCTAATTTCAGCTTAGCACTGCCACTCACAGCTTCTAACTCACTGCAACATTTGCCACGCATCAAATCTGACTCTAAATCAGTACCTAAGCATCTGTTTCGCATGCCTCTGATGGGCCCCTTCAAAGAATGTACGTCACAGATGGAGGAAGAAGATGTGGTTTGCCACGAAGAGCGTAACGGAGGAAAGGAAACAGTTAGAGAGAATGTGCTGTTAGAACCTTCTCCATAGACACAGGGTTTCTGATGAAGAAGACAGGTAGACGTGACCTCACCACCTCTTTTCCAAATGGAATACCTTCCTCACGGGTAAGAGGATGAGCAGTACGCTCCTTCGGTGGAAATATCTTTCTTATCTCACGTTTGGGGTCAAGAGTTTGAAGAAACTTTCCTTCTCTCTGCTCTAGAATACGTAACTGAAGCCCACTGGAAACCTCCGATATTTGCATTCTTGTCTTTTTCAGTTTCTTTTAGTGACTAACACAAAGAAAAAACATTTTTACGTCATACCAGAACCCTTGATTAAAAATGGCACTGGGGAAAACACATTACTGTAGAAATCAATCGGTTTTACTTGAAAAAAACAATAAATATGCATCTAGCAAGATGTAAATCTTTTACTTTACTACAAATGTATGGGGTTTCATTCATATATATATATATATATATATATATATATATATATATATATATATATATATATATATATTATATACATACATAATTTTTCATTTAAAACAAACTATTATAACATTTATTTTCATTCTGTTTTCTTATTTTCATGTATAATTATTGTCACTGCTTCTAGTTAATAAAATTCCACCATTATATAAATGTAAATGTAATGTATATATGTAAAATCCTCATAAAGTATATGAACCTGATAATGGGAAACGGTGTACTCTTGCTTGATAAATCAATGTCAATTTAGATATTTACAGAGGCGCCGTTCAAAAGTTTGTTTTTGGTCAGATTTTCAACAAGGTTTTCGCATTTATTTGATAAAAAACACAGTAAAATATCTAATATTGTAAAACATTATTACAATTGAAAATAACTATTTTCAATTGTAATATATTTTAACCTGTAATTTATTCGTGTGATGGCAAAGCTGAATTTTCGCGTTCAGCATCATTACTCCAGTCTTCAGTGTCATATGATCCTACAGAAATCATTCTAATTCTAATTTTGTGCTTGAGAAACATTTATCATAATCATTGATGTTTAAAACAGCTGTGCGGCTGAATTTTTGTGTGGAAACCGTGTTTTTTTTTCTTCTTCTTGAACAGTATTTTTGTATGGCTATCACCAGACCAAGCTCAATTTAAGATTGAACATTGGTCTAAGAGGGTGTGTTCTGTATTTTCTACTGCACAAGAGGAGTGATACAAGCATAATTCAAATGACACTGTACGCAATTGGACAGTCCTTCAACCAATCAGACCACAAGAGGCGTGATCAACGGGGAATGACTCATCGCTGCTCTAATGCATCATCATGTTAAACCTGCCCATAGCGCGGCAGGTGAATAAGCCAGTCTGTAATTGGTTCCCGCAAACGTGTAACAGTAGCAGTAGAAATAAATGTACAGGTTTCCAGACTGACCTACGGGGCAAAATCAATTCGCCGGCAGATTAGGATGGGTTTACCCAGCATTTATTTTTACTTTGAATTTACATCTATATGTTGTTGCTGAACAAAAGTATTATTTTCTTTAAAAAAATCGTACTGACCCCAAATGGTTATGTATATATCATATAACAGCATTTGAACAGAAAAAAAAAGAAATCAAAAAATGGTTTGTTCCTGTGTCCACAGCACCGAAGGAAAAGGCGTGTTACCCTCTGCCCACAGTGAAGAAACTCCTGGAGCAGAAGAGAAAGAGAGAGACCTCCTCAGCACCCCCCTCCTGCTCTACAGAATCTTATACTGCTGGTGGCGCTGCATCTGTCCCAGTGAGACAAAACTATCATATCTCTAAGTATGAATGCCTTGAGGCTGATATAACCAGCTTTAATCATCCTCCAAAATGTTTCCAACAGGTGTTGGCATCAGTACAATCTCCCACTGCCGGTGAGTCTGAACATCTCTGCTAAATGAGGATATTGCTTATAAAATGCGACTTCAATGGCATTTAAATTCTAAAGATGATTCTTTCCCTTGTAGGAACCAGTGCAAGCTACACAGACATGGGCGCAGTTCGATATGACCGATGGGAAGTTTCCAGCATTCATCAGGCACATTCTTCCCTACAGCACTGCCATCCTTTCTCATTCATGTCTAGTTCCTCAACCGCACCAAACTTCACCCAGACTGGACAAACGCTTGCCACTGGCTACAGCCCTCAGCAGATGCAAGACTGCCAGGATGCCCAGACAACACAGCAATATGTAAGAGCTCTATAAGTATTTGCACTAGCGTAATAAGTGGAGGCTTACAAAAACATGTTCATTTGGTTCATAATGAATTTTTGAAAGGTCTCATGGTATGGATTTTTTATTATTATTATTTTATAATGTTTCCTGAGGTGCACTTGTATTGTTAGTATGGTTTTTACATACAAAAAATGTCATAATTTAGAAATAAAAGGCATTTTTTCTATACTTATATTAGCTCTCTGGCTTGAATGCTCTGTTTCAAGGGGTGTGTCTGCTGTGAGACTTCAGTGAAAACACCCACTGTTGTGATTGGCGGACATCTTTTCATTTGAAATTAGATTACGTGCAGAGGGGGAGTGGTTTATTCAGGCACAAGCAGCAGCTGCAGCACTCACTGCCTGTGCCAGTCGAGAGAGAGAGAGAGAGAAAGAGAGAGAGAGAGAGAGAGAGAGAGAGAGAGAGAGAGAGAGAGAGAGAGAGAGAGAGAGAGAGAGAGAGAGACAGACGGAGCTGGGGAAAGATGGCTGAGGAAGTGTTATTGTACCGAGTTGTTGAGAGTGTGAGTTTATTTTGTTTGTATCTGAGAGCTCTTAATAAACACGAGTTAACTTTGAAACGTTATTTCTCTCACAAATGCTTTCACCACAACTAACAACAAACTCGACATCGACATGAATACAGTAAGAGCTTCTGTTGAGCATAACAGCGTCATTATTTATTATATCAGCAGTTTGGACAAGTGTGTAGGTATACTCACGAGGTGTGATCGACATCTTTGATTCCTCTCTGTAGTTTAATCATTTAAATAACAGACTTGTTTCATGCTACTACCAGAAACGATGTGAAGTTGATCCTTTTAGTCACTGGCTTGATTCACTGATGCATCAAGACGGCCAGCAGTATTAAATTATTAATTAAAGTCTGTGTGAACTTGAATGATTAGCTACACATCAGAAATCACTGATCCCAGATCAGGCATTAATGAACACTGTTACTCACTGTTTGTGACGATGCTGTCCAATCCATATGGTAAAACCTGTGCCTACATCGCGACTGATAAACTGAATCCATTCTCTACTAATTCTCTGGGCGGGCAAAGCAGAGGAAGGGGAGGAAACCTTTCCTGGAATGACGTCATAACAGGAGAATTCAAGGTCAGCTCTTCCGGGCTCTCAATTTCTTAAAGGCAAAGAAAGACAGCCAAAACTCGGTTTACACGGATCAAAATGTCTAGCCACTTGGGGACAATATTCAGTCTAGGGGGAACTCATATTAATGTTAAAAAAACATCATACAATTAAAATTTCATCCCATGGGACCTTTAAAAATCACGTTTTTATGTTTTCTATTCTCTGTCATTTCTCATAGTCTATAACAGAATGCCCTGTAACTGCAGCCGGGACTGATATGACTGGGACAGTCCCCGTTCAGAGCTCCGGCTTGTGTTGGCCATCTGAATCCAGAGCAGAGGATCACACAAGCCAATACGTTTCCCAAGATTTCAAGCCCCAAATGGATTTGGTGAAGCTGCAGGAGGCTCGAGTCTTCCTGCAGAACATGGATTATAGTAGAACCACATGGCAGGATGATGACGGGGACACGTAAGTCAAACTAACATTTTCTTAATGATGTTTAGAGTGAAGATTTACCACAGATCTGTATTTGTAGCTTTAAGAGCCTCGGACATCATATGAGTGCAGTGCACTACTGTTCAAAAAAGTATTTCGATAAAATTCTCTGCCAAGGCTGAAAAAAAACTGTATCAAAAAGTGAAATCGTGAAATACGGTTATACTTTATTTAAAATAAGTAAGCCCAAAATGAGTAATACATTTTTTAATTCATGTTTAATTAATTCATTAATTTTTTCCATAAACATTTTTTAACCCCTTTGAAAATAAATGATTAACATGTCTACACACAAAAAAATTCTACAATTTTAGAATGATTAAATATAAACCAACATAAATACAAGAATGACATTTTCAGTGTGCCAATTTTGTATGCTAAATAACATTTGCAGTCTTACCTTCCAGTCACGTACAGATAATGTCATTATGTAAATTGTGTCAGTAAATGTATCAGCATTAGGTGTTAAACCAGAGGGGTCTTCTCATGAGTTTCTCAACTAATGAAACCACAGTCTAAGCGCAAGTCCTATAGTAAAGTGACTCTAACGGAAAACGGAAAGGTTGTTAGAGAACTCTGCACTGTAAATGAAAACTGAAACTTTGTTCTTCCTTTCTTTTAGAATTTTACATATCTATACTGCGAAAGGCCTGAGGGAATATGCTTTCGCTGCTGCAGAGAAACTTTGTGGACTGGGGAAGTTGGACTCTAAAGAACACAAGGGCAAGGTGAATATAGAAACAAAATACCGTTAAAGGGACCCTATTATTCTTTTTCAGATATTACCGTTCATGCCGTGTGTAATATAGCTGTTTGAGAATGTAAAAGATTCAAAGATCAATGTTAGTGTCTCCCCAAAGAAAGAATCGACTCTGAACTGCCTGAAACAAGTTGTCAGTAATTCCAGTCTTACTTCCTAAACAAACCTATCTAGGTTTGTAACAAATTTGCATAGTGCCAGCCAATGGTCCTCACTGGCTACCGTGAATAGCGTCAACTTAGATTAGTTGTAGCTAATGAATGGAGTGTTTAGTTTCTGTTGTCAACATGTTGAGAATACACTGTTTTCTAAGCTGCGAAAACAAATTCACTTTGCAAATACTTCCAAAGAATGAGATTGACACAGTCAAACTGACACCATCGTCAAAGTTCATATCGGTGTATATACCAGAGCTCAGGAAGCCACCAGAACTGAAATTCAGATATGATAATAGTCTGGATGCTTTGTTTCCGACACACTCTGTAAGTGGTAAACCAATCGCATCAGACCGGGCCATCTGACCAATCAAAGCAGAGTAGGCTTACAGAAAGAAGGGGTTTAGAGAGACCGAATCCTTCATCGAGCCATTTCCGGCACTATGAGAAAATAGGTGATGCTACAGTGTATATTATGAGAAAATTAACATGTTTTCTGACCTTGAATGCATGTAAACCTATTGTAGGAGATCTCTTAACAAATTCATGATGCTCCAGGGAATTTTTTTTTTTTTTTCGTATTAATGCAGTCACTGACTTTTTGTTCCTTTGTATCCAAGACTGCTTTGCTGGTGGCCGTAACTGCTAACCAACCAGATATAGTTCAGGATCTTCTCTCTCTTGGTGCGGACATCGGCATCTGTGACATCAACGGTCAAACTGCACTCCATCTGACTGCCACCTATGGTTTCCCCCGTGTCATGCAGGTGAGAGACATATGTCGAAAAATGATATATTTGTTATTCAAAAATGACAAAAGCATGCATCTAAACTACTATGATTTTAAAGGTTCTTCTCTTTGCTGGACTGCGAATGGACCTGGAGGCTCGTAACTTTGAAGGTATAATCCTTTTCGTACTGCTTTATTAAGCATCACATTTGCAGTTACAATAATATGCAGCTCTTGCTTCTGCCTGCTATCATTAGGTCTGACCCCTCTGCACTGTGTGGTGATCTCTCACTGTGCCACGATGAAGGCTATAAATGCCTCCTCCTCATCTTCAACATGGCTAGTCGATGGCAGTCTACAGACTCAGGCAGAAGATAAACTGATTTGTTTGCGGTTTCTTATCAATGCTGGGGCTTCAGTTCTCAGTCAGGTACTCCATTTTATGACTCTTTAATGCTTTATATTTTTAGCACAGTTTTAATCCAAACGATAATGAAGTAATGTGTTCATTCATGTTTAAGGACCCTTTGGTGGATAAAAAGATGTAGCAGAGACACCCATTAAATAATAAATTACCCCTGGCCCATAATAACATCAGTAAAGTACAATAATAAAGCCATTAAAATGATTATTATGGATGTATCTTTTCAAAAGTTTGTGGTTTGTAAGTTTTTTTTAATGCTCACTAAGGCTGCATTTATTTGATGAAAAATACAGTAAAATACTGTTCCCTATTTTAATGTATTTTAATATAGAATTTATTTCTGTGATGGCAAATCTGAATTCTCAGCATCCTTACTAGTGTCACACGTTCCTTCAGAAATCATTCTAATATTCTGATTTAGTTCTCAAGAATCGTTTGTTATTATATCAATATTGAAAACAACTTTGCTGCTTAATGTTTGTGGAAAGCGCAATACTTTTTTAGGATTCTTTGATGAATGTAATGCACGAAAGAACAGCATTTATTTGAATTAAAAAATCTCGTAACAGTATAAATGTCTTTATTGTCACTTTGATTGATTTGATGAATCATTGCATTGTTTTTTTTAATATCTTACTGACCCAACATTTTTGAATGTGAAGTATATAAAACATCATGTTTTTCTAATTGAATTGCTTGATAATGTGGAAGGGACAGTGAAACATTTTTTTCTGAATTTTAACTCGTTTAGCTTTTGCTTACTTGCTATTTTATAACAATAAATAATTGTAAATAAATGGAATTCTCCCCAGTCAAGTTTCCCCCACAAAAAGTATGTGTAACTAATATTAGCAACAGCAAACAAACAAATCACAGATACTGGCGTTTACAAATTATAGTTGATATTTATAGGTATAGGCAGGGAAAGAAAAGATATTTCCCAAATGTTCCTTTCTGACTGACAGGCAAACAATTGATTTTGTTATTGTTCCATATAGAGCGGTTTCGTTCTGAGAATACCGCAAAAGGAGGAAACTTCATTCATGCCACGCTAGCTTTGATGTCGCTTCGGTTTCACTTTGTTGACTAGTATGCCTTTGTCTTTTTCAGGAAATCAAAAGCAACAAGACTGTTCTTCACCTGGCAGTGAAGGAGGGGAATATCCATCTCGTGCGCTTTCTCTTGAGCCTTCAACTCTCCAATATGCAGGCGTTTATCAACATGAAAGTGAGAGACATATGATGACGATATTGTATTGACTTTCATTTACCTACGAAATCATAGGCTACTTATTAGGTGATATCCACTCGCCTCGCGCCATGGTGAAATTTAGACCAACAGAACTATTGTGAGTGTAAATAATTAAAAGGGCTAACGTTATTTCACCCAAAAACAAAAAAAGCTGAGCTCCATTGGTTTCAGGGTCATAGGATGGAGGACGGAGGAGCGAGGAAACGAGAAGGGATAGTGAGAAGCCCCCAAGGGTGAATCGCTTAGTGCTATTAGTAAGTTATTAAAGAAAGGAACATGCAGAACTACTGGTCTATTTTGTTATATTTATTTTTGTTATATATATATATATAATTTAACATGAATGATGCATACATTTAATAAGATAAAAAATAAAAATAAAAAAGGCTATGAGAATAAAATTTATATAAAATTAAATAACACCCTGGGGGGAATATCACAAATATGCAGATTTAAGTAGCCCTATGTAAACGCTGACAGACCACCAATTTAATTTAATTTGATTAAATTAATGTTTAAGTTGATATTTACAAGAAGTATTGTAACTGTTACTAATTTTTAACTGCTGTAAAAAGCACCTTATTTGTTTAAAGTGTTTGCAAACCATATGTTATTGCACTTTTGTTCATTTAGCAGCACTTTTGTATTCATTATTGAATTTTGCGCATACTGCGATTAATCGCGATTAACTATATATATAGAATAGAACTATTTCTATTTCTACTTCTTCAGAAAGCTTTTGAAATAAGCCAAGTCGTTATTTAGTTTTGTTTTTTTGCACACAAGAAATATTATTGTCGCTTTATAAAATTATTGTAGAACCACTATAGTGAAATGGACTTTGTAACAATGGCCCTCATTTATCAAAAGTGCGTACACCAAATTTCCAGCGTACACCTTGCGTACACCCAAACCCACGGTGACTTTGAGATTTATCAATATGGACGTTGGCGTACGGCACGCTCAAATCCTACGCCAGCTCGGGAGGTGGTGTACGCACGTTTGAGTTAGTGGGAAAATGCGCAGAAAAGCAATTCCTAACACCACAAAACGCACTGACAAAGATATGCTATATTATGACCCACTGTAAAAAACCACAACAACAACATTTAGTGTTTATTTTTGTGCAACATGAACGTCAATGTTTAATTTGTGTGACTTTACCAAAGCGTTTGATCTGTAGGCATATGTATTCCTCCAGTCGCGAGCCTGTGCGCTTTATCTTAAGTTTTAGGCCCGCGCCTGGCCCAGCAGCTGCGCACGGACTGGGACTAAAATAATTCAGACTGACAAAATAATAAAAATGGCCTTCTTCTTTTAAATAATAATAAAATCAATAAAAACGGCATTCTTCTTCTAAATAACAAGCGTCATTAAGAATAATAATCATAATAATAAGAAGAAGAATCTTACAAATTGTCATGTAATTATTAATGTGAATGAATGGTACTCCGCATCACATCATCATCACTATTGTACACCCCAATACATGTGCCGTGATACGAAATTAAATGCTAATTGTTTCAAAACGTGCTGTAAAATAATGCATTGTGATGGTAATTTATCATCCAAACAGCTATTTAAACTGCTGGAGTGCGCTTCTCAACCCCCACACTAACAGTAGCTACTTGTAATTTGGATCCATATTTTGTTTTTGTGAGCGCCTTTAATCCCACTCTTTAAACTCCCAAATAAAACAATTTCGGGTTTTTTTCCACTTCCCTGGAGATGGTCTCGATTGGCGCGTCTCAATCATAGTTCAGTAGTCAGAGCACTGATCAGGGAGTCAGCCCGTTGACTTATGTCCTAATCAGTGCCCTGACTAGTGGACTAAAGAGATGATTGAGCGCGCCCGATCTCCACGTCGGAGAAGTTTCGTTTCTTTGCCGTCTTCTGTTTGTCCATGGCGTAAAATGAGGGCGTGCGGGAGGCGGAGACTTGAATATATAGGGGCGTGTTATTCTAATGACGATCGTTTTCAGCCGCCGCATTTATCAAGGGCAGGTATTGCGTACACCTGAATTGCAGAGGTGCGCACAGTTTCATAAATCAGGCGGTGAGAGGAGTGTAAGCATAATCTTACGCCAACATATACACCCGTTTCTACGCAAGATTGATAAATGAGGGCCAATGTCTTTAAAACATTTTATGGGTCTTGAGAGAGGAAATTACATTGGTGTAAGTGGAGGCCTTTCTGAGCCATCAGATTTCAACAAACATATCTTAATTTGTGTTCTGAAGATGAACAAAGGTTTTACGGGTGTTAAACGACATGAGGGTGAGGAATTAATGACAGAATTTAAATTTATGGGTGAACTTAGCCTTTAAAGTTCAGTAACTTATATTTCAGATAAATTGTTGCTAGCTATAGCTAATATGCTGAGCTGACGGATATCGTATAGCTACTAAATTAATATCTTTTTGATCAAATTGTTAAATAGAATGAATTGAATCAATGGTTAACTGAAAAAGAAAGTTGCCTGTTTAATTTCTGTTTGAATCCGAGATTTTAAGGAATCGGATACATGACCAACTCAGCAATACAGTAATTTGTTTTGTTCCTGAATAATTCCATGTTAACGAACAAATGAATCTAGGCTTAATCTGAATGAATGAATCTAGGCTTAATCTGAAATCGCCCCCTATACCAGGGCATTATTTAAGGGAACAGCCATTTGTAGTGGTGTCCGAAACCATAGTGGACGATATTGAGTGCATGTATTCAATCCCACATTGCACAGCAATAATGAGTGTACAGCCAATGTACACTCAACGGCTGTCCGACTTCGCGTGAACTATATTAGTGGAGTAATGTAGGGAATAGTGAATGAGGGTTTAGGGGAGCGATTTCGCATTCAGCCCTAGTTTTTTTATGAATCAGTTGAGTGAACGGCCCAGTGACTCACTCGTTCAGTAATTTCTATAGTTACTTTATGATTCTGTGGTTTTTTGGATGAATCATTGAAATGGTTAACTGAATCACTTATAAGTACAATCACATGTTTTGTTCCTGAATGAATCAGAATTTTTTGAAGGAATCAGTTGAGTGAACGGCCCAGTGACTTTGTATAGTTCCTGTATGATTATGTGTTTTTGGACAAAGAAGTGGAATGATTCACTGAATCACTTATAAATGCAACACATATTTCATTCCAGAATGATTCAGTTTTTTTAACCAATCGGTTGAGTGAACAGCACAACGACTCACTTACTTGATTTGTTTAGTTCCTGAATGATTCAGTGTTTTTTAACAAATCGGTTGAGTGAACAGCCCAACGACTCGCTTATAAATACTTGATTTATTTAGTTCCTGATTGATTCTATGTTTTTGAATTAATCAGTTGAGTGATCGACTCTAACAAAGACAGACAATTTTTCGTCCCTGAAAGAATTAAAATGTTTGAAGGAATCATTTCTCTGGGTGCTTCGGTTTCCCTGACAGTCCAAAGTGTGTGATTCTCCGTGCTGGGTTTGGTCAGGAAAAACGTGTGGAAAATTCTGCTGGGGTGACCCCTAATGGGACACCTGGCTGTAGTAACTGTGTAGCCTTTAGAAAGAGTCACTGAAATATAATCACCACTCAAACACAAGTTAAGCTCAGTGACAAGCCGCTCTTCAAATAATATTCATGGACTATAATGTGATTTAATCATCAGTACATTTATCATATAACATTAACTTAAAGTATACAACAATGTGACATTATTTATTTAATGTCTGTCTCCTCTCAGGCTCATGGACACACCGCCCTACACATGGCCGCAGGGCTGCACGGAAGCCCCTATCAGGAGGAACTGATCCGGCTGCTGCTGAGTCGTGGTGCTGATCCCAGCATCCGCAACCTGGAGAACGACCAGCCCGCTCATTTACTGCAGAGTGGAGACAAAGGAGAGAGAGTGAGACGCTTTTCTTTAATAACAACCAGGCAGTCTGCAAGGACTTGTGTGTACCATAAAAACGCGTGGCTCCACTATTTTGTAACTAGCTGACACCAATTTTCCCCCTCTCGCTCTTTCTCTCCCTCAGCTCAAGCTCATCTTGAAGAAGAAAAGTGCCTCCTCTAGGCGGCGTTTTACATCCTTACAGGACCAAGAGTGACTAGGACTGATCAGTCCCAGCGTTCCACACCTTCTCCAATAGAGATCTAGATCAAACACACAAGAAAAATCAATCTTGATGATACGGTTAACTATTCACAATCAAGATATACATACGAATTATGGATTGAATGCACCTCTGTCAAATAATTAACAAATAGTCGTCCTAGACTAGAATGAATAGGTTCACTAGGTTCTCTCTGGAGAAGGATGGGTATATTTTTAGTATCCTTTTATGAGGATTTTCACATATTGCATAATTTTAGTATGACAGTTTTTCTTTTACGAAGGATCATTCATCGATTCTATACCATACAGCTGCTTTCAGTTTATTTAAATGCTGAACATTTAAAGCATTTTAATATGTTCATAAATAGTGATTTCAGTGAAATCATCATGAGGAGTTTCCACCTTCAATTATAAACCATATTGGTTTGCTTACATGCTTTTTTAAACTCACTTTTTCAGTGGGATATTCTATTTGTTTTCAGAAGTATTTATATGGCTTTTGGTTAGTAGTGTGTTGCGTGTTATTCTCTGCGCTCTTGTTTGTGTTACTTTCACTCAGGTCACTTATTTATTTCATTGTTTGATATGAATGACATCAGTTCTCTATGCAATGCACTTTTCTCAGCAGCACACTTGATATCATTGTTGTCCATACAGGAGATGTGTCATCCGACCATGTATGTGAATGTGTTATTTTGATGAGTCATATACGAGGGGGTGAAATGTCAGGGGGTTCTGAGGTAAGAAAAATAAGTCTTGTCCTTTTAGAATCAAGTCACAATCATTATTATGATTTATTAAATGTTAATTCAATGAAATAGTATGGAAGGAAAGGTTTTTGTATGTTGGTATTGTGTCTGTCTTGTATCAAGATTTGAAATATTGAAAGTTGTTGTTGTTGTTGTTGAGTCAGAGACATGCATGATTCACCTTTGAGTCCCTCTGGAAATTCAAATGAGGGAAAACACACGCTAATGTCACTTTCTTGTAAACCAAAGAGAGGACTGGATTTATGAGAATTAGTAGTGCAAATGTCCTTCTAGTGAATTCATTTGTGAAACTTTGCTCACTGTATTGATATCACAAACACTTAATGAATGAAACCATCTGACAAAACCAGATTCTGTAAAGTAGCATTAAAATCTGCTTGATTGAATGTACAATGTTTAATAATATCATTATGAGCAGCATTTATACTTTTTTTCTGCAAATCATTAATGTTTTATTCATGTGTGGTTTGCGTTATGTGTCAACTGAACAAGCCAAACTAAGTGAAGCTAATCAAAGTAAAGACCAAGAATGAAACTCTTTAACTCAGGATCTTTTATTGAGACAAATGCCTTTGGTATATGACCGATATTTGGATGAATAATAAAAACGCCTTTTCGGATATTAACTGCATTCCAGCTCATCATTATGACTGCCGCTTATTCATTCTCATTTACTTCATTTCAAAGCATATCAACCCCCCAAAAATACCTTTTTGCGTAATGAATTCATAAACATTCCTCCAAAAAACATCATGCTGAGCAAAAGCACAGTGATTTATTATTCTAAGTAATATGGATGCTTTCATCATGAGACATAAAATACATTCAGTTGAGATTAAATCAGTTGCTTTCAGTAACACTTAAATATCACTGTCTAAACTGCCTTGTTTACTGGAAAACAGTATTCAGATATCTGTGCTGTTAGAATAGGCATTTTAATTAAATGTTACGTTACTACTGTTATTATTATGTTATATAATGTTAGTAACTAGTAGTTTGCTACTGTGTATTTGATTCAGTTGCACCATTCGATCTTAAGGCAAGACTTTCTCCATATAGTAATGTGCAATTGCATATTAATGTCTGACTTTACTGATCTCTGCATGTTTGGATGATCTTGTTACGGTTATTGTCAAAACTGTATTTTTAATATACAAATAACAAATATTCCAGAGCTAAAATAATAAATAAATATATATTAACATCTAGCTTTCTTACATCAACCTGGCATGCACAAATTACACAGGGTGACACACAGGATTGTGCATAGTTCCATGCTGGAGAGCTGCTAAGAAGCCATTTATTCCTTATTCAAATGTAAACGAGTGTAAATATCAATTTCATCATATCTGTCTAAAGGATTGAAATCGATTGGATGAAACATCAGCTCTTTGATGTCATTCAATCAGTCTGCTAATCGTTATTCCTTGGTATGTATTTTCAAAAATGCCTTTTTTTAAGATGTAAGCCTCATATAATAACTACAATTAAAGCGAATCATTCATGCATAAGTAAAATAACTGCAGTCGGGTGCATCGTGAATGCTGTCATTTGCACTATATGAACACAAAAGGACATAATGTAGCACAAGTTCTACTGAGAGACCTAAAAATACAGCCATAGATCAGCATTTAAGCTGAGGTTACAAAAAGAGGTCAAGCAGGTTCTACTCTCCTCCACATTCCTGTAAGTAACTCTGTGCATCTGAGCATTTCCTCTTGCCGCCGCACCATCCGCTTCAGACCGTTTGAGGGGGAACTAAAAGAAAAAAGGATAACTTAATCAAGTGTCCAATATATTACTTAACATGAATTGATGTTGTGCTGTACCTTCTGTCTTTGGTGGCTGAGGGCTTTCCACTGGACTAGATCTGTAGTGGAAAAAAATCATAGAGTTTATGCCAATAAGCAAAACTGGTCCGTTTAAGCACTCCATATTTAGCAAGCATGCTCATCCGCATTAATCAAATGTAAGTGGTATTGCTTGGTTTGTATGCAAGGGCCTGACCATTCAGATCCTCTCAGGACGACATGCTGAGCATTTTATCAGTCTTGATACACACTGCCTACCCACACAAAGAGCATATCGTTCACTTCTTAATTTTGGGAAGCACAAGAACGTCAAACTTCCTGCGGTCTTATTCTTGTACAACAGGCGTCCGAGACATACTCGAGGTCTTGCGTTTTAAACGTGCTGCTGTTTGAATGAATAGACAGTGTAGGTGAGCTGAAAGAAGAAGCTGGTCAGTTCAAAAACCAGTCGATTTAGAAACCAGGGGCTGCATTCAAACAGTAAAGGAGCTTTACAGAGAACACTCATGTCATGGCACCATCAATTCCAGCTTTTTTTCTTTTCAGGACTTTCCTGATCCTTTATTCGGTCTCATTCCACATGCACAGTCAAGGCTGCACATTTGTGTGAAAACCGCTTACTTGGATTTCGAGCATTTGCACTTTTTACCTGTTGGGGCAAAAAACATTTAGAGATGATGAAATATATAATCGAGAGGGACTTTGACTGGGGTCAATTTCATTTCAGTTCAGCCAGTTTGAAAGGAACGCATTCAATCTCATTTAAATTGACCAACAGTTTCTTCATACTGCAGAAGTGCCAAGTCAAATGGTTTGGTGAATTGAATGTGTTCACTGCACTGATTGAAGTAAGATGGTATTGACTGCAATCACTGTCCGGTGAATACCACTGATGATCCTTCATCACAGGGACGTTGTTAGGCTTTAGGGGGGCTGAAGCTACCCAAAAATTGACCTAGGCCCCCCTAAATGATGATAATAACCACAATAACAATTTGATTTATCAATAACCATATCCTCATTCCTATTTAGACGCAACAAATTATATATATATATTCAGCTTCAAAAAATAGTCGAAAAGTCGGAAGTTAGACAGAAGTACAAAGAGTTGTTGTGCTATCATGACCAGAAGAATCAACATAAATCACAGCTCTTTTCTATTATATGCACTCATTCAGCACATCTTATATTTCAAAATGTCTATTATTATTATTATGTAAGTGACTTACTCAGAGCAATAAGAATCCCGGAAACAAACATAATCACAGCCAGGATGACACCCGTGGTCCGCAACGTCTCGTAATCTGAGCTCAGAAATCAAGAGTTGTGAAATACTCCGTTTTACTGACTTACACCCAGTTTCACAGACCAGGCTTAAGCTAGTCCCAGACTAAAATGCATGTTTAAGCTGTTTTAAAGGAACTGTATGTAAGAAATGTATTTCAATTAATCATAAAATGGCCCTGATATGTCACTATAAGAAACCATGTTAAATTCAAACGCTTATATCACTGACAACAGTAGTCTGGTCAGGATATTGTCATTTAAAAGATGTTGTTGCAGCCCTCAACTGATGTTGATGTTGACATGTGTTTTGGCCTGAAGCTCCACCCTCCACCAATCTACCAATCACTAAGTCAGTAGTGTATCGGCATCCGGGTTGCCAGCTATACTCTAGTTACCACAGCTGCAACTACAAATGTTCCTGCTGAATCCTGCAGCCTATCTGGCAACCTCGAGTATACCTCAGGGATACACAGCTCTACAATCATTTGAAAATGATTGCAGTACCAGTTTTGGCCACAATCTTACTTACACTTCCTTTAACTGAATGTATTTGGCACTGACATTTTTTTAAATATCCAGTGCCATGTTTTGTCTCAGGATGCACACCAGTAATATTTTCTAAGGCACGTTTATAAAAGCTAATTAGATGCCCTAATTCAACTAGGCCTAACCCTGTCTGTGAAACCAGGCTCTCTCTCTCTCTCTCTCTCTCTCTCTCTCTCTCTCTCTCTCTCTCTCTCTCTCTCTCTCTCTCTCTCTCTATACATATATACAAACATACATACATTCACAGACAAATAAAAATGTAATTTTTATGTATTTACATGCAATATTTAACTGCTTACCATAATTGAAGGCACTTTGGTCCATAGGCATGTATGATTCTGTAAATACATTAAAGTATTTTTTTTAAATTGTGAAACAAAAGAAACACCTATAATATGCTTAATATGGACATTAGCAGCACTGATGCCCTGTGAAGACGTGGAGTGAAGTAAGACAACAATTGGACTGAGTTCAGCACCATGGACAGATGCTGGTTTATTGCATCTATAAATATATGTTAGTAGACTGGACAATCAGAGTAGCCTAATGAGGTCTCAAATAACGCCGAGATACATTCAGACTGCATAAATAGTGATCTCAATTAGCTTTTGAGCATGTACGAGGCACAAGGCATCTTGCAGTGTCAAGTGTTTTCATGTGAAAACGCCAGTAATTCGGGAGATTGATTGGATGCATAACAAGACTGCAAGCTCAGGGAAAAGCCGGAGAACCTGCAGTCACAAGAGAGAGGACCTTCCTCGAGTGATAATCAATAGAAAGCTGTTCAAGCTGCCAAAAGTCTGCGAGCTTTTATTGCCTATATGGGGAAAAAACCTACATAATAACATGCAATATAGATAACTGTGAACAGGTGTTGTCCCATGAACAAGCTCTATATAGCGCAATGATGCGGTTGTGTCCTGATGAATTTCCATGGTTTTGTAACTGCTTGGCTGGCGAATATTAGCACCTCATGCACTCTTAAAGGGATAGTTCACCCTAAAATGAAAAATCTTTCATCATTTACTCACCCCATATGCCACTCCATTTTCATTGTATAGAAAAAAAGAAGCTAACGAAAGAGACTGTCATTCTTCAACATTTCGTGTTCAAGGGAGATGTTTTTTCGTGAACTATTCATAATGGTTCAATAACGGCGCTTTCAAATACTGCATTGCTCGAGTAAACACGCACTTAAAAATAAATTAAATAGTTTTAGAACAATTTCTGCAGTACCTAAAAATATTAAGACAATTAATCAGACCAGTTTCTGAACAGCCAATGCACAACGTCGTGTAATTATATCAGTAGTAATATGGTTAAATCTAAAATAGTAGAATTTGCATAACTAGCAAGATTTTATTGTATTTTTTCCACCGTTAAAGGCTGCTAACGACAAAGCTAAAGTAAAACGAGTTTGACAATACATTATGGTAGCCTACACTATACAGTTCAATTAAAAGCAAACAAATGCAATAAACAGACAAACCTGTTGAAGCTGCCATTACTGCAGTGCTCTTTCTTGATCTTGCTACAGGCTGTAATCGAGCACTGTGAATGAAAGGAGCGCTGGTGGAGCACTGCGTCGATGCTGGGCTTCGGAAGCTACATACTTACGCACCCTAGCGGTGCAGGTATGTCGGTGTTTCCTTTAATTCGGTAGGGAAGGGGATGCTGTCGGGTCTTGCGGTCTTGCATGTATGCTGGCCAATGCAGTGTGGAGCCAGAGCCAAACACCTCCCCCCAGTGAATACATGCGGCACAGACACACAACCCCACCTATGCAGCAATTGGGGAGGACGGTGGTGGATTGTCGGGATGTTTTTTTTTTTTGCGCTCAAACAAAAGCCAGAATTCTTCAAAGCGTAACTTCGAAAAAAGCATAGATTGATGGGTAATTGTACATCATCCGTTCCAAACAGGTGTCAAAATTACATTTACTGCCATTATTCACTGTCGAAAAATAAACTCGACCTCTTATTTAGCCTATGATTGTAATTGTCGTTTGGGTAAAAAACATTCAATAATAATTTATCATTATATATCAGTAATTATGTTTTTTTTTTTTTTTTTACCCCTACGGATTTCCCTATCAATCTATTTTTAAGTGTTCCCCTATGCATCTTTTCCTTGTTCTTCAAGCTGATATTTTCGCCATTTTCTTGAGTTCGGGAGTCTTCCGTCCCATGCCATTTTTGTTAGCATTTGTTGTCGTAGTAATCACTTTGAATCGCAAGATGGCGCCAACCCGTGGTGATTTGAAAGGAAAAAAGCGCGATATACGACACGCAGTTGAGTTATGGGCAACATTCATTCTACAGAAACTGCCCTCACACTGACCAATAAAATTAAATATTCCATATATCATTTTTTTCATATTCTAAAAAATAAAACCATCGAAACTATATTACTAATAACAGGGTCAACTATTTATAACACCGAAAAAGAGAGAGAGAGAGAGAGAGAGAGAGAGGGGGGGGGGGCAGGGCAGAAGCCAATACAAATCTTACATAACACGTCATTTTCTCGATGACACTTAAACAGACATTCCATAGAAATCACTTTATTGTCAACTACAGAGTGCAGCTTTATTGTTAATTCTGCAGTGTCAAAACTGGAAGGACAATTTACAAAATATATAAAATGCCTGCTGTTTCCTTTAGCTACTAAGCACGTACACATAGGCCTACTATACTTTATTTCATAAACTTCAACAGAACTGAAATGCACATGACACAAAATTGGCACAAATCTCACAGATATCAACTGCTGAATTCAAATATGGCAAAGTAGTTCTAGCTGAAAATCAACAGTTTTATTAAAACGTTTTTTTTTTTTTTTTTTTATTTTTAAAAAGGAGCACTCATTGTATCCAAGAGGCAAAGAAATATTGCCATAAACATTTAAAAATTGTGGTGAACACTAGAACTACATTCTTAAGTGACCCTTTCTTCTTCCAAAATGGCCACAGTTTTGATTAAGATTCTTCTTAAGAAGCCATGCTTTCTGTCAAAAGGAACCAAAGGACAGCAATGATCTACAGTCTTAAACATTTAAGCAGGAAATATAACATCACAACAAATCCAGAAGAAGAGGCAGTATCACCTGTTTCTCTGTTCCCTCGGTTTACTTTATTTTGCACCTGCATTAAAAAAATACAGTGAATATCCGTTTCTTTTTAAGTATCATGAATCAAAATAAAACTGAACATACTGACCTCTGGCTGCCTCTGTGTCAAGTCCCACTGGCCTGTAAACAGATAGAAAGACAAGTGACAAGTTAAAATATTTTTTCTGTACAGGAGAGAAATAAATGGAAATTATATTTAAATATCTAATAATTGATCTGGGCTGCAGTTTTCAAAAGCATTGTTGAAAAATCAAAAATCAAAATAACGACTTTATCCACTAAGTTATTGACGTGAACTCAACGCATGCGCGAGAATATGACGCAGCTCCACCGTTCAATACATGACTCGGAAGAGGAGGAGCGCTGCTATCGCGTGAGTTTTAGGTAAGATCACGTCAGAGACCTACAAGGAAGACAATAACGGATTAAGTCATTATTTAGATTTTTTTTTGCGCACAAAAACTAATTCTCGTCGCTTCGTAAAATTATTGTACAGCCACTGTAGTGAGATGGACTTTGTAATGTCGGCTTTAGTGCCTTTATGGGTCAGTGGAAATATACGGGATGCCAATGGAGGCCTATCTGAAGCCTTTCTCAGCCATCAGCTTTCAACAAAAATATCTTCATTTGTGTTCTGAAGATGAACAAAGTTGTTACGGGGTTGAGTAATTAATGAAATGGGTGATTTTTTTCATTTTTAGGTGAACTAACGAAGCTGATTATGCCTAATAAGCTGACAATGAACATGTCATGTAAACACGGTAACCCGCTTTCTTTTATCGGAGTAAGGTCATAAACGGCGTAAGCATAAACCGGTCGGAACAGGTCGTTTTTTGCCTCTTACCTCACTTTTGTGCTACATGTAAAAGCATTAACCTGCTGTCGGACATTATTATTTTTGACGTCACTACATGGAAATAACCCGGTTTATTAATAAAGTCATCTTAACATGGGTTACTTGCATTGTCAGTTTACTAGTGTGCATGTAAACAGGGAAAACCGATAATTTCAATAAGCTGATTTTTTGAGTTATCAGTTTACTGGCGTGCATGTAAACACACCCAATGACAGCACAAGCAATAGCAAACTACACCAATCCCATCAACTCCTGATAGACAAAATCAAGTCCCCCCCCCACCACACATCTCTTTCGAAAAGCTGTTTCATTCTGACGTGTCACAATAGGGAGGAAGAAGAGACTATTTCAACTTGTTTTATGCTGACTTTAAAGATGTGGTCACATTAGCAAAATTTTGGTGACGAAAAGGGTCCACTGTCTTGTCAATAGTGAAGTAATATATGAAGCACAGCTCACACAGAAATCAGTATAAAAGCAATTTCCTTTGTGTTGTTCAATGGGGAAAATAAGAACTACCAACAAGTGGTGCATTTCCCAAAAAGCATCATTAACCTAAAATGTTTGCAAGTTCTGTTGTTAAATGTGTCATGAACTGGCTTTTTTAATTCTTTTTATACTGTGGTTTGAGGTCAACCAACGATGTTTGTGTGGTTTTTACATTCAAAAACATCATAACTAATAATATGCTATTTTCTACACTGGTTTTGAGGCTCTCTCCTGAACGCTGGGTTTTGATGGGCGTGCTGCACTGGAGACTTGGAAGTAAACGCCCACGGCTAGGATTGGATAAGATTGGACACAAGTCGAGACCACGGAGCTCCTTACTATCCGCTCGTCATTATACGTCACATTCGGATGTCACGTGACAACTTGATCTGGGACCGTTACAGGTTGTGTGTGAAAGCGCACATATTTTGGTATTTCGCTGGCAGTGTGAATGGACCAAATCTAGCGGCCCGGGAACAAATGCCGGGCCGCATTATCCTTGTATCTGCCGGAATCGCAGTGTGAAAGGGGCTAATGTGAGACACACCTATCAAATTTAATACATTATTGTAAATATCAGTAATATAGTGGAACAAAAAAAAAAAAACAAATCGTTTAGAACTGTAATATTTATTGCAAAGAACCCAATTTTTTTTGATCTGGCCATCAAATAAATCTTTTTTTCCCCGCAAAAATTGTCTGAACAATGATAAATGTGACTGTGGCCTTAAGATTCTGGTGTAATTCGTTTTCTTTGCTACTTACTTTGACTTCTTCCCTTTGCAGCGGCATTTCCGACCTATAGCATACAAATCAGAAGTCAGAGCCAAACCAATGGTGGTTTATTAGAACATACAATTTGCACATAATATTTTCCTGTAACATGCTGCTGTAACAGATGAATTTCACATTGGTACACAACCAGATTACTGTCCTTATAAACAACTCTCATGTCTGTGACAGTCAGCTTCTACTTAGTAATTTATGTGGGCTGTTGGGGGTTTCAGAGTAAGAGTGTCAGGGGTTAGACTGGGTTGTCTCTGCACTGAAGGAACACCATAAGTAACGGTGCGGTGTTGGGTATCGTAGAGGGGTTTAAACTTAGAGGTTATGAAAGACATGCTGGCCTGCAACCAGTCTACCCTTAGTAACCGATATTTGTTTATCTGTGTGCACAGATACACCTTTTTAGACTAATATCAACAAAAATTACAAATGTTTCTTTATCTATAATACGTACGGATCATCTATTTGATGTAATGTATCTGTAAGAAATGCAATACATTTGCACCAACCCCATGCTTCACATGACATTTTTTTTTAAATAACTCGTTCTCAGACCAGTACACAAATAATTTGGCACTCACTGACAATGAGGAAGATCCCCATCAAGAAGAGTATCACAGCAAAGATCATACCACCGATCCTTAGCGATTCATAATCTGGAAGGAGGATTCAAAAGACCATGTACAAATGCACAAATGATGCATGTTTACATTTAGAAAATGTGAAATGATACATGAATTCAATAAGAAACATTCCGCATGAGATTAAAATACATAAAAGTTGCGCTATGGCAAAACAATACACAAGTTAATATTCACACAGAAATCAGCCCTTTTGTAGCAGGCGCACACAGAATCTCTGCCTGCAGAACATCTGTAGAATTGGAACAAACTATTCCCAGAGTTCTATGCATCCCCCCACCCCTTTGTTTATTCATATTTTGGATTTCCGTTTAGAATTACAACTACCAATATGTGACTAACACTTTATATAACAAATTTTAAACAAAAAAAATGAATCCAAATTCAACAGTTTCCCCTAAAATAAGCACAGCAAATGTGAAGAAAGATCTGCAGATTCCGCTTGGGCCTGCTCACCAGTGTTAAGGCAAACAATATGCACAAACAATAAAATCTCCCGAGCATAATAATAAAAAAAAAACCTGAAGAATGACTTGTCTAAAACAGTCTGGAACCACTTTTTAAAAACTAACATGTAATGTATTTAGTAGTTTGCTTTTAAAGAATGGCTCTTTGTTCTTTTTATTATAAATGGGACAGATCATTTAAATATCGAAGTATGAACAACGAAAGGATCCAATGAAAAGGAAATTCTGGGGTAGATATCAGATTCTGATTAATGTGCGTTACAGAAGATTAGTCCTGGGGTGAGTATTTTCCATCGACTTTGGAAAAACAGAAGGGGAAACGCAAATATTTCTGACTTCCCAGATGTTTCCTGAGAAGGGTGATGCACTTTGGCCCCAAAAGCCCTTGCTAATACAACAATACTCAGCAGACTATGGGAAAAATCAGTTACTCCCATAATAAAATGACTGTGCATTCACAATACTTTGATAAACAAAAATGCCTCATTGAGTACTAGCATTTTTCCCTATCAGCTTTATGAAGTCAACCAAGAGATTTCCTTAATCCATGTAAGTATGTACACTGGCTAAGCAGCTAAAATCCATCTATACTCACCATAATGAAATGGCTTGTCGTACTCTGGTGGGAGAAAAAAAATGAAAATGTCTAGTGTCAAAACTCTGTAAAGCTGTAGGGGGAAAAATCAGATACTGTAGCAATTAAAATGTAAAATATTAGGAGAATTTAATGACAATGACAGCAAACTAGACCCAAAACATAAAAAGTAAAATCTAATTTATAATATTCTCTACGTATCTGCAAGCCATTTCCCAAATATCAGAAGGCTATGGACAATTTGATACTGTATGGAATTTACTGTAGAGAATAAAAGCTTTCTGACTGGTGACTCCATAATTTTCGCACACCAACTGTGAACTAAAAGCGTATAGTGTCAAACACACACAGTTTCAAGGCATGCTATACTTTAACCTGACCCAGCCTGGCTAAAAAACAATGTTAATAAGCCATTAAGACGTTCAGTTAAAATGTAAAATTGATTGTAGACTATAAAATACTTACCGGAAACTTCATCCATTTTGGAAGCTGAGGGAGAAAATAAGATTCAATTAAAATCTAACCAAGCAAAAGTGTAGTTTATGCCTGAGACTATTACAAATAAAACATTTAGATTATGTTCTTATTCTAAGAGCTTTCAAAGGGAAAATCTATTTGGGGATTCTAAAACTGCTTTATATAAAACTGGCAGCTAAACATTCCAGTGCACTACAGTCAGAGCTGGGCATGTAATCTAGATTATGTACTAAAAATTAAGTACTTGTAATTAGATTATATTACATTTTAAAATACTCATATTCAGACTAGTATTACCTCATTGATTACATGATTGTATGTTATTTCACAATGGCAGTCAAATATTCAGAATTCCTTGATTCACCCTACTACTAATTTATCTTTTAAATTTTCCTTTCTAAAAAAGGCCCACTGTTTGTATACATTCAGAAGGTCGGATTGTGGAATTGCACAGACCAGTCTCTGTTCATGTGACTATCACTGAAAACTGAGACCCACAGCATTTGATCACTGGATTTACACAAATCCTTTTACTTTTAACAAGTGTTCTCTCAACATTGCATATCTAACCAACTCCTGATTAACACAGTAATTATTATTTGAATTATCACCTTCAGTGAGTTATTGTCTTCAAGAAGCTATTGTCTCAGACACATTAAAATGCCCATATTCACATAATTTCATATTTACATGCAATTCAGAGATTCTCCGACTTGTTTGTCAGCTGAAATTTATTTGCCCTAATATAATTTACTTGAAGCATCACTAGTAAAGTATTTATAATTGAGATTTTAATTGGTAAGGTAGGTCAATAAAAAAATAAAAATAAAATAAGTTTGGTTCTCTGATGTCAGTTAAAGGGTTACTTCAGTGATTAGCATATGGCTTTGTATCAGTAGAAACCCTGGAGTATATTCGAATGATCGTGCTCCCCCTCTCATATCCCCCTGAGATGAGAGATTTATGCATTTTATGATTATTTAATTATTTTAATTTTTATTATTTTATTTTACTCACAGGGCACTGAGGGCAGCAAAGCACTCTGGGAATTGTAGTCTTTCATCCCCATGAGACAAAAATACATTTTCTGTCTTTTCTCAGTCTAGAAAGCACCAAATTCAAAAATAATTTCACATTTCTACTACATTAATGACCCAGTTTAAATACAAATTCATCTTCCCAGCGCTTAAGTACCCCTTTAATGGAGACAAACAATTAAAAGAAAAATGTAACGTAAAAAGGTATTTTTATTGTTTTAAACTTTTATTGGGAAACCCTGATATAAATGTAATATTTTATGCACTTCATGTTGTTGATAAAGAACGGAATAAATTACTTTCTCTTTGCACTTTTATATCAATAGGGTACAAGATTATTCGACTTAAATCAATGTGATAAACAAGAAAGGTCAAAAGTAATCTAAAAGTAATCCAAAAGTAATCAAATTATTTTATCTTAAAAATGTAATGCAATGAATTGTGTCACTAACTACAATTTGTAATCAGTAGCCGATTACAATTTGTAAGTAATCTAGTACCTAGCTCTGAATACAGTTGTAACACTATGGTTGCACATATATTTCAACAGTAAAGATGGACGGAGTTTGGACGGACACAGACACGTAACAGAAACAGTTCAAATATGGCATTATCTTCAAAAAGCAGTTGAACAAGCATGGAAGACAAGAGAAATGCTCACACTAGGACAGCCAACCTGAATCGCTTCATTTTATTATGGCAGATTAAAAAAAATATTTTTAAAAAGTTGAACTATTTTAAAGCACTAATATCTGAAAATATAAGTTGCTATATCCTTCACCATCAATGAAACAAACAAACAAAAGTTCCCTATAGAATGAAACAGTTCTCTAATATTTTGACATGTTTATCAAGTTCTTCTCAAAAGACTTACTAGAATTATATATTTAGGTCACAAATTTACCAGTGGAACAATAATAGAGCTAGATGTTTTTAAAGAGTCTTTTCAGAGAAGCTGCTCTCTGTAAACAAAAAATGTTGAAGGCATCGCTCCAAATCTCCCATTAAACATTATGAATGGTCTGAGTAAGACTTTGGTTATCCATAATGATCTCTCTCTCTCTCTCTCTCTCTCTCTCTCTCTCTCTCTCTCTCTCTCTCTCTCTCTCTCTCTCTCTCTCTCTCTCTCTCTCTCTAAAACAATGGACAAAGCATTGATGCAAAGCTTTGTACAAAATCTATTGCATGCATGATTATGCGTGCTGTATTTATACATGAGTGTAAACTGGCCAGTCTGACTTAAAAGGTGCCGTCTTCAAACATTTGTTTTAGCAGCAGCATAAAATAAGTGTCTGAGAATGCAGCAATTCTCCCATAAATCCAAAGGATTAGCTTTAAAAGTGGACAAATCTCAACAGAAAACATTCCAACTGCAATATTTAAAATTGTCCAAGGTCAATGAATCTTAAGAGGTCTCATCTTGTTGAAACTGGATGGAGTAGCAGAACGGCACATACCCAAGGTTAGATACAACATGAACAGCATTGGCACACGGGAAAAAGTAGCCTTGTGGTGCGAGAGTAGTGTTACTTCATGAGCTTTTCAGAAAAACCCTTCGGGGAAAGGTGTAATAAGCAGAAACAAGACACGGTGGAACCGTTTGAGAAACGTGCCAAAAAAAGTGTAAAGCCAAAACTGCACAAACTGCTCCAGCAGCAGAAAAACAGACAAGTGCAACTGCTGCAGTTAGGTTTTATTAAACAAAAATAAACAGAAAACGCCTTGATACAAATCAGCATCAGACAGAAGCACAGAAAAACTTGAAATTCAACTTTAATCACTCACATCGCAGTGCGTCACTAACCCTCTAGTCTACACACTTACCTGGCATTTCCCTGCCAAAAGCTGATCCTGCATAACATACACACATACTGTTAATCTCTAAAGGAAAGTCCATGCAGGACAACGGTACATACATTTAATATATTGTTCTGTCCAATTACATTCTTTAACGTTTTTTTAGGAAGACTTCTAGTTTAAATAAAAACACTAGTAAAGTAGAGAAGGTGTCTGTTAGCCCATTCAAAAAATTAAATAAATAACAAAAGCAACAGCACTCACCCAGAGCTGGAGCGAAGTAGGACAAAAACACTGCAGCAACACAAAGTTCCATCTTGTCTGGAAAAAAAAGCAAATAAGTGTGAGAGACTGGGCTGTCTTGAATTCCTGCAAAATTTCACACACATACTTCAGTTCTTGTGGGAAGCTTTAAAAACTAAAGTCTCACTTCACTCATGGCTACTTGAAACGTGTAAACGTGTATTTAATTTGACCATTTAACGAATGACTTCGGGCATGAAGCCTGGCAGTTGACTGCTTGTTGGACAAGTGACAAGCGTTTTCTTTCATATTACGATTAAACAACAGATGTCTCAATGGAGCCTTTAGGACACTCACTCGTCTAGAAGCTGAAAATGCACAAAAAAGATCAGTTCCCAGCATGTTTGTCGCCTGTTGCTAAGAATGGCAAAAGGGCTCTATTTTTGGAGGACCACCTAAAAACGGTGGTATAAGGAGCCCAAAGAAGCATGCCTGTCGGGTGTGGCATTTCGGATGACATTTGGTAAGTGGCTTATAGACATAGGCTAAGTTTGTTTCAGCTATAACTCCAAAACATGCCAATCTCAAAACCCATTAAACTCAAAATACACTGTTTGAGAAGCAAAATCTGAGACTTTATGTGGTCTCTGAACATTAAACCAAATTTATGTGTACAGAAAGACCAGTAATGTAGCCTACTTATTGCACCACAGGATAAATATAGAGGAGGAGGAAAGAATAGTGCTCTTTACAATTCTGACACCAAAGCACAGAACCCCCCCATCCCCCATTTAACCCATCCGTGGGGTTTTACTGAATTGTTTGGTGGTCGCAGGAAAGCGTTCTCTCTATTAACATAGGCAAACTTATCCTATAGCACAGTAAAACGTCTTCGGAGGGAGTGATTTACAACGTGGTCTGCAAAACAACTCTCAAGGAGCGGTAATGTGATATAGATGGTCACGTGCTCCAGCTGCCGACTTAATCAAGTCTGCATTCTTGTGAATGTTAAACAAAGAAAAAGCAAACACCAAATCTAAGATGCAAGGCTGCGTGTAGATTATTTTATAATCACCTGTTTTTGTAGCCTACGTATTACAATATCGTGCAACAGAACAACAACTCACACTTGCAAAAAAAAAGCATTTACAAAGAACCATGTGGTAACGTTAGTTATGCAAGAAATACTAACAGCAGTAATATTGGAATAAACTATTTTTTAAATGCACAGCGCGTGAAAGTCTTACCAGCTCGTCACTGATCAACACGAGAGGGGGAAAAAAAAATCCTGTTTTAACGAATCCTTGAGGCAAATTAAAAAGCAATCACTCGACGAAAGTATCGGTAAAATGTCTATAGAATGATAGACGGTGATTTCTAATATCTATCAAAACTCGAATTTCTTCTTCTTCAAGATTGTAGTTATTTCTTCTATTTCTTAAGCTATTTCTTAAACCGTGAGCTGCCCGTAGTCCTAGTTGTGGACATCAACGTTACATGTAAATATTTAGTGATGTTCGAACGCGCGCCTGTGTAGCGGAGCCAGACTCCTCCCCAACTCTCACGGAGTCATAATTGCTTCATACCATAGACCTCTGACCTATAAGAGGTTGGGGCAGTCAAGGGATCGACCCTTAAAGGATTCTCCATAGGATAAATTTAGAGTTCAATCGCTTGAGGGTTGCCTCGTGTAACCATCACAAAAGACGTCTGGGAGATGTAGGCTATTGAGGGGGTTTTGCACATGCAATGTTTTCAATAACGCATGTCATGTGTTAAACAGACATTTAGAATGTTCTTAAAGTGACCATGAAATCAAAATTTAGTTCTTGTTGTTGTTTTTAAATGGAATATTGCATATGAATGGTTTATCCGGGCAATTTTTTTAAATTCATGTGCCCTCGTAATGCGTTGTTTCATGTTTCCACCACATAGCTTAAAAAAAATAATTGCACCTTTTTTACTAGCAATTGCAAGTTTATGTCTAGCAAATCTGACTTTCTCTCAGAATTATGAGATATTAGCTATGTAGGGTAGTTATATCATATTGCGAGATATAAACTCGCAATTGCTAAATTCAGAAGTGCGGTAACTACTCCTAATTGAGAGAAATAGAGTCAGATTAGAGAGTTTCTCTCACACAGTTCTGACTTTATTTCTCTGAACTGGGAGTAGCAATACTGCAATTCTGATCCATTTTTTAGGATATAGTATCTATCAAAAGTAGTCCAAGGAAATAACAGTGGTGAACCAGCAACAGGCTCATTGATGCCCGTGGGGAGCGAAGGCTGGCCCGCCTGGTCTGATCAAACAGATGAACTACTGTATACACTGTAATAGCTTAAATTGCTAAAGAAGTTGGTTCTGATAGAAAGGTGTCAGAATACACAGTGTATTTGTTGCATATGGGGCTGCATAGCTGCAGGCCAGACAAGGTGCTCATGTTGACCATGTGAGCATCAGAACTGGACCACGGAGCAATGGAATAAGATGGTCTGGATCACGTTTTCTTTTACATCATGTGGATAGCCGGTTGCGTGCAGCATCACTATGGAACACATGGCACCAGGATGCACTATGGGAAGAAGGCAAGCCGGCAGAGGCAGTGTGATGCTTTGGGCAATGTTCTGCTGGGAAACCTTAGGATGATGATGTTACTTTGACACATACCACCTGTGGCCTCTTTCAGCAGGATTATGCACCCTGACACAAAACGAATGGTTCAGGGATGGTTTGAGGAGCACAATGAGTCCAAATGAGCATCTGTGGGATGTGCTGAACAAACAAGTCCAATCCATGGAGGCCCCACCTCTCAGCTTACAGGACTTGATCTGCTGCTAACTTCTTGGTGCCAGATACCACAGCACGCCTTCAGGGCTCTAGTGGTGTCCATGCCTCAATAGGTCAGGGCTGTTTTGGCAGCAAAAGGGGACCTATACAATATTGGGAATGTTTTATTTAATAATAATGTTTTGCCTGATTGGTGTGTACACAATACACATATCATACTTACATAAAACCCATCAACCGCTTACTGTTTGTTTTGTGTTTGACCTAATGTTTATGAGTATCTTTTTGGGGAGGGGGTTCAAATCTTGTGGTAAAAGCCCTAACTCCCCATAATTGCATGTAGCCACAATGGCCATTCCTACTGGAGGGATCCAACATTTTTCAATATCCGCTTAAGTGTAATTTCACGCATCACTATTTTCAGGCCCAAACACTCTCATATCCCAGAAGCAAACAACAAAATGGTGCCAATATTGTCACAGATACACCTGGCTCCACTGTCACACCCACACTGCGCTCACTGGCACCGGTTCTAATGAGTTCTAATCACAGGCACCTGTTCCTCATCACCAGTATAACAAAATCACACACCTCTCACCCTGCATCCCAATTCGCTGCTATCCATACTTAATAGTATTCAAAACCATAATTAGTATGTCCCAATCATAGGATGTTGAAAAGAGTATTCCAAAGATACCCGGATGGTTTACTATTTCCGGTCAGAATTCGAAGTGCTGATCTATGCGCACTCTAACGGCAACCCATGAAAGAAAACACTAAAATGATTCTAGCTGTTTGCTCAGTTTATTTAAAGTAAAAAAAAAAAAAAAATCATTAGTTTTTTACTTAATTGTCATTTATATTCAATATGTTAAATTAAATCAACTTCGTAAAATGTTATGTTAACAAATCTTTTGTGTTGGGACTCCATGATTAATTTCTGTTGCATTGACTGAAACTGGGCAGTGGATTTCTAGTTCCCAGCATGCTTTGCATAGTTAATTTATTTATTTTTATTTAACCCTTATTTAACCAGGGAAATCCTTTGAGAAAGAATGGACCAGGAGAGTAAATGTGGAAATTAAGTGCTGTTTTGTGTGTTGATGGTTTTTTAGTAAAGGGAAAGAAATGTTTCATGTTCGATCACCAGTATATTTGACATTTAAAAGTTTGTCATTTGAGGTTACCATTATCATTCAGTGTAGACCTTGTGGTTAGGCTGTGGGTGGCTACAGGACATAAGTATATAATGTTCTCAATGAGCTGTTCTAATGCCAGTGTTGAGAAGATTTTTTACTAGATCATTACTTGCCTGCTACAAATCTTACACATGGCACGTGAGTGAGTGTTGTATTGGTTATCAGTTTTTATAGAAATACATTTAGTGGGTGTCAGCACATAATTTACACAGTCTAGATATGGGCATCATCACTTCTACCCCTCTCATTTAAACGCTCATCAACATATGTGTGTGCACGACATCTACTCACAACTCAACCACAAGCTCAATTCTTCACCACATTGGTAACTTTCAAACTTTTAAATGTTCAAAATAACTAAACATTAAACACTTAAACTCTAACAGGTCTTTCCATTTTCTTAAAAACACAGAAAACTTGCACAAATCTGCACAAGGGCACCAGTCTGAACAGTAACAGCACTGGTTGGCTCAACAAGAGTGAATTATGTTCAGGATACATTCACAGAATGAGTCAAATGAAACAGTTGTGATCTCATTCACTTTGGATAAAACTTTGCTCAGTGCATTTAAACCAGTTTAAGTACAGATAAATCAGTTCAACTGAGGAAATAGGTGTCAATTTTATTAAGTTAGACCAACAAGTTTTTTTTTTTTTTTTGGTGCACCAGCTGTCACTCTAGTAACTCTTTATCTGCCATTTACTCACCTGCATTGTCTCATTATTTAATGTGTGAAATATTGTTTGATTTCGCCTGACAAATATACACTCACTATACCGAAAAATCATGATCCCTTTTCTTTGGCGAGCGGGGCACAACCTAACCATGGGCTAGTTGTAACACACTTGTTTTAACTAGACCGAAGCCTTAAAATGTAACTTAGAATATAAATAGAGACAGGGCATTCAAAATAAATTTTCTTGAAGGTAGTTATTGCCCCCTGGTGGCAGTAAAAAAAGAAAAACAAATGTAATGCCCTGTTATGACCACTAGGTTCCTATATAACTCTCTATAAAGTGGCTTATAAATTCTTTGGTGTTTTTAGACAAATACTTATTTTTTTAAGTTGTGGATTTATACTTAGACATTATCAAAGACTACTTTTTGTCAAAGTTTAGATTGGTTTAAAAAAAATTATGTTGATTTGAATGTCAGTTTTTGCATTAATTTTACTACATTCAAACCTGAGCACAGAGGAGAACATTTTGAACATATAACAGCAATAAAATTCAATAAAAATGTAACAAAAATTATCAGATATGTTTTATCACCGCATAAGACAGATTTTAGATCAGATCTGATAGATCTGACTTTAACCTCTTATGTGAAACTTTTGACTCAATTTTACCACATTAATAACAGCCATATCAGTTCATTTGTATGTGTGTATATTATTGTGGTTTGTGTGTGTGTCTCTGAGTGTGTTTACATGTGTGTGTGTCTTTTTGAACCCTTGATGTTTTAGAGTGTAACGTTGCATTGTGGCTGAATTATTGTTTTTGTTTCACACAATTGCAAAAATGTGCTCTGTGTTATAGTCACACTATTCATATATATATATATATATATATATATATATATATATATATATATATATATATATATATATATGGGGGGGCGGGCGGGGGTTGTATCTATTTTGCACTCTTGATATTTTAGAGTGTCACCCCTACATTGCTATACACTTTTTTCTTGTTCATGGCTGATTCGTGGTTTGTATCACCAAAAGATTCTCTGAATTTTTGTGTTTTTGCGTATTTCTTATGGCGGTCATTTTTGACCGCGAAGGAGACAAGTGTGACTATTTTTTTACGACCATTTAACGTATCCGAATCACCTCCTTGATTTTTTTGTGTTCACATGCAACAAAAGTCACCAAGTGTCGTCCCATTCCGCTAACTCAAAACAATTTTAAATTTCAAAACGTAAAATTTTTGACAAAAGAGGACCAGAGGGTATACTTCCACACATGTTAGCAGGACAAAACTGTATTCACTAGTTGACATAACACTACATAGAGGAAAACATTTTGCCAAATCCAACATTTCAACATACCATCAACTACTGATGAACACTATTGATTAATCACTCAATAACTGAAATATCACTCAGTGAGTCATTTAATCATGTATTGGACCTATGTCTTTGGATGGCTGTTGTCTTTTAAATGCATTAAAAATGGGGGGAAAAAAATCACATTATGGTTTACTATTGCTTTGATCAAGCACCCACAGAAAAACAAAATATTCATTCATTAGCTGGGTTTTCATAATAACGAAGCAAATCTTTTCAAAGTAAAGAAAAGAAAAGTGAATTAGGTGCGTTTCCATCAAGTTGTTAGAGTGGAAGACTGTATTGGTAACCTAGAAGTCAACAGTATTTAAAACACATCAGCAGAAACAGCTGATTAGTGATGTGGGTTTAAAGCTCGCTATGTCAGAATTTATTCAGCAAATGAGTTTCCATCTTCCATTACTCTATTAGTCAAAAACCACTTCAAAGAAGCATAAAAACTTTTTTTCTCTCAAAATTTCCAGTTTCCATCACTCGTTTCTGATGTGACACTTCAAAATGTGCATAAAAGCGGGGTGATGGAAACCAAAAAAGATTGGAGATTTGGGAACGTCTCTGATTGGTGGATCTCACATCAGTTCCAGGTGGGTCATAATACATAATTCCAAAGTTTAGCATTACAGCATAACCTGTATAAGTGTGCTTTTGCACAATGATAAATTGCATTTTAAGAAATTAACTCCAAAAACATCAGGTAGCCAAGAGAGCAACACTCGTGGAAAGTGTGTTCTAGTTTGGTTGGTTGTATATATTTGCAGTCAGTGTTTCTCTGTAAAGTCTCTGGTGACATGGTATGAAGGTTTGGGCATCGACCAGCAGAAACATAAAACAGCGTCTGTTGCTGTGATCTCATGAAAGTGGCTGTCCCGCCCTCACACTAAAACACATAATTAGAAAAGAGATTAGAATTGTGATTAAAGATTACAAGGGCACATGAATAAAAAAAAAAATAGTGAGGATGTTTATGGATAAATCATTTATAATGAATATTGCAACACTACATAAAACAACAAGAATTGTCTATTTGGATTTCATGGTGACTTTAGAAGCTTAGCTTAAATGTGTGATGTGAATAAATTGTGCTCTTGAATGGCTGTAAAGTTTGGTCCCGGAAACAGCATTCATTATGTCACAGACTCATGTAATCACATACACCAGGCAAAAATATAACATAAATCGTCGATTTGCTTTGCTGAAGGACTAGATCTTGACTCGGCCTTAGTGGTCTGAAGCCTACATGGGAGACAAATGACGATAATGATTGGCTGTTTACGAGCCTCTCCCAAAATTCCACAAATTCCAGAGATAGCGTTTTTGCACAATATCCAGGAGCTTACACATAAAAAAGGGAGAGCTTGAAACGCCTCTGAAGGGAGGAGTATGGTTGTAGGCTACTGTCACGTCGCTCCTTTTAAATAAAGGGGAGTACAGTGTTCTCATCTTTTACAGTAATATCCCTTTTTAAAGCTACTGCATGCATTTCTTTAGAAGACCGCTACTAATGTGTTGTTGTTTTTTAAAGGACCAATGCTCCGTTTTTAACAAATGCATAATCAGTCTGTTGTTAAACAGTGATGCACATGGTGGCGCCCTTCAACTAGTGTGGGCGGCTGTGACAGAACTGGGCAGAAAGTATACTTGCACTTTTCCAACGCTGTGCTGCAGCAAAACATCCAACTGGGACCCTTTTTAACTAGTGAGTGAGTTACAAGCAGAAATATGTTCGTCTCTCATCAAATAATCACTAGGCAGCTCTCAACAAAGTTCATAGCTAACTAAAAAGTAACAGCTTTGTAAAGATTTTAAAACTCTTCTTCCCTTAAGTTAAGTTAGATATCTGTAGGATATTTGTGTACATTCCAAAAGTAAAATTGGCTGATATAGTCTTCACTCTCTTCACTCTTCAGCTTACATCCAGCAGACATCCAAAGCAAATGTTCAGTTTACACACACACAAAAATATTTTTCCCCTTGTTAACGGTTCTTCATGAAACCATTGATGCCAATACAGAAAGAGTATCCCAGTGTAGAGTCTATAAGGAGACAGATATTTACAATAGATATAGACATATAGATATATCATATTCACACAGTGTGGTTAAAAAAGCTATGGGGGGGGGGGGGGGGGAATTAATGTATTTGGCTGTTTTTATTTTAATTATAAATATTAATTCCAAACCCCCAAACGTACCCTACAGATATTTTTTTTACTCTACCAATATAATCTCATCTCATGAATGGACATTAAAAAAAAAAAATTGAAGTACGATTCATCATTGTGTATGTACATGTATATGCATGTGTATTATATATATATATATATATATATATATATATATATATATATATATATATATATATATATATATATATATATATATATATATATATATATATATATATATATATATATATATTTTTTTTTTTTTACTCTGGTAATATAGTAAGTTAAAGTGTTAAACTTATATTCTGCACTGTTTTATACATCTTCAGTGTATAGTAATACACTCCATGTTTTTCAGTGAACACACATTTGAAGGCTTAGTAGAACAATTTCCACACATCAGTTTTGTTTCCAGAATGCAGGAGGAGGTGAGAGTCGACAGCATCTCACTCCAGAAATAGGCTGTGACGTCAGAGTGTGAAACAAACAGGTGTGCCCTTGTCAGATGCTGGGTCATTGTTATAACAGCATTGTGTGCGTGTGCATGTCTTTGATTATGTGTCACAGGTGAGGCTGCTGGAAATGACTTTCTATCTCTTCCCAATGTCATGCTCCATTGGAGTGTTACGGAGGGCAAAATAATAGGAAATCTTTTGGCATTTACAATTTACAAAACCGCTTATTACAGGGGAGGCAGGGGGAGGTTTGGGGGGGGGGGTGTAGGCATACAACAAACTACTCCGATTTCAACAGACACTTATAAGGTCAAAATTAAAACAGCAATATGGAGCAGACATCATACAATGATCTGTGTTCATTATGAGATGTGACATCTTAAATTCTACTCCAGTCACTCTCTGTCCTGCAGCAACAACACTGATGGAGCGCAGACTGATGTAATGCTTCAGTTTAAGCAAAAGCAGCAGAAGGACTGGGATACATATGAGCAGTGACCAGAAGTAAATGGCACTTATGTAACCCAACTCTGAGATACAAAGCACACGCATTACCGCTCCATGGATAAATTCCCTAAAGACCTTTTTGGTTTTCCATGCCACTGAGCAGACGTGATAAATCATTTTTTACATATAGGTGAACAAATATTGCAAAACCCCTAGACTTTTACCATATGAAGAACCACTCATGAATATCAATACAAATAATTTTTTACTACTACGTTTTTTTTTTTTTTTACATAGGTTTAACATTTTTTATTTGCAGAAATTTATTTTAAATCTAAAAAATGAAATACCGGTACTATCGAAACTATTTGTAGCTGAGCACACACAGATGTTAGTCTTTCAGTTTTATTGGGGAAAATGTAGGAATAATTTTGTACTATAATGTAAATATGGATAATGTAACAAATTACAGTGAATAACAGACAGTTTAAAGTGTCATTCTTGATTTGTAAAGAAATTGTGTAATGCTACCCTTTGTTAGTGTTTTTAGGTCATTGTTTTATGAGTGACAAAGTGTGTTTGTTGGCTGACAACCTTTGCTATTGTTATATAATTCAAGTCATTTTAGATGCATTCCACAGGAAATATTTGCTGACTTGCTTGGCCTTCATAAACATAGGTACAGTAATTTGTGGTAAACACTAAACACACTTTTTTTTAGGGCTCTTGATGGTGTTACACTCAAATCCGTAGAGTATTCTTAGAGCCTCCACTGAAAAAAATGCTGCCTGCATCTTTGCAAAATGTCTGAATAATTGAACAGTTCCACAAGGCCTTAAAGCTACATGAGACATTCAGAAGCCCTAAGTCAGCAGAGAAAGAACGTAATATTTTACTGACCTGAAACCAGCATGAACCAATCCCATCTCCACTATGACAAGGACTTCGGCAGCAGATGTGTAAAAATCTCCCTCTCTCTAAAAACACAAACAAATTAACAAACATCCGCACATATCAAGTATGATATTGTAGTTACTTACAAGGATACAAGTTATAGACTTCTGAATGGATTGTTTTGATATCAGAAGTGGTATGTGCACTTTTCAGGGTTAATAAAGCAAACAACTTAAACTTATCTGATTTGTGTGTGTGCTTGTGTGAGAGATTTTCATAATCTGAAGGATAATTAGAGGAATTTACAGATGTGAGATGGAGGTGGTCAGCTGTGCTGTTTGGCAGATGTCAGCATTCTTACTTAACCAACCTTACATAAATCACTGTAAAGCATAAAGCACTGTTCCTATCAGGAGTTTTGCGAATAACTCATTAGGAGGGTAAATTGATGCTGTAGCAATGGTGTTTCTGCATCCTATATTAATCAATCTAGAGCGGACATCTTTCAGAACACATTTAAAAATTGTCTGGTCAGGCATTACAACGGAGGCTGTTTGAAGCCTTTTAACCCTTTCGCACATACAATCACACCGGTGTGATCAGTCTTGGCTGGTCGCTGGAGCATATGATCACACAGATGCAATTAGAATGTTCAGTGCATCACGTGATCAACTGCTAAATAAAAATGCGTTTTTGTGCATTGGCTGGCACTGAGCCAGAGGCAGACGTCACTCGTCATATACAACATGATCACATGGGAATGCGTATCAGTAGTACAAGTGTGCAATGTCGTGGAATGTATACACCAAAATTATCTTTGACATTTTGTGCGTATAATAAGTGAAAAACTGCTTACCATATGCATGCCAAAAACTAATTTTGGCATATACATTTCATGAAACTGTACTCTTGATTCACATTTTCGTGAGATTTTGCTCTCATATACAACAACTATTCAGTGTTCTCTATTCTTCTCCCAGTTCACCGGCCACTTAATATCATGCATTTCGGGAAGTGGATAAATTCACGTCTTGTAAATCCAATAGATCAAAATCGATTGCCAGCGGATCATCAGTCATACAGCACTATTGTGACTGCAGTGTGTCATGTGACAAGCAATCACAAGTCACCATGGAAACAATAAAGAGATTAATTCTAAATAACGGTCGCTTTGAAAAACTCACGCGGGGGGGACGGGGGGACGGGGGGGGGGGTTCCTACTTTAAACTTGCATGCAAAAGGGTTTAGCGGTGGTACATACAGCAGCAATGGAGCTGCTTCAGGTTAGAGGTTATGAAAGGACGTTGTCTTGAATATTTAAAACGTACTGTGGAGCTTGGTGATAAGTGCATCTCAAACCCTCTGGTCATGTGTGGCCCCATTCCAAATCCTTACTGACAAGTTTAATTCAGGTCTCGTTATAGGGGTAATGAATTGAGAAATCAACTTTCTCTTGAGCTTTTGATATATAAAAGGCCATGGTAATATAAGAATATCCTGTAAGTTTCAGATCTGAAAACATCCTTGTTAGTCAAAGAAAAGCTTTTATAGACATCAGGCCTAGAAAACGATCGTGTACACATCTTGACGTCATCGACTGACAAAACACCGGCTCTACAGAATAATAAGCACGTGTATTTCAGTAGCCCCACCCACTGACTCATGGAGCCTTCGGATCCTAATATTAGGAATGTGTGTTTGAACTTTATTTTTAATGAAGTTCCAGCCCATGTAGGAAAGACATGGTGTTCAGTTAATTTCACTGCAGAATCATTTGTAAACAAATCTCAGGTTGAGCTGGATTTTCAGATATTTGATATTAAAACACAATGCCATTTTGGACAAGAAGAATGGTGCAACACACTTATATGAGTAAAATGTGTTTTTTTTATATCTAAATAGTATTGCATTGTTATAGATCGTTTTGCTTATGTGTACGAGTCTAACAGAGCATACCTTTAGCACGCTGGACTCAGACATGTATGGGCCAGGACTCGCAAAGCCCAACGTCCCGGGGCTGTGTGTTTTCCAGACGGGCTACCAAAATGGAAGGCCGTCAGCAGGCCGATAAATCTCATAATATCCTTTTTTTGTTCTGCTATTCTCTCTTTTGACTTGAAATTTGAAGGCCTTATATCGAACAAAAGTGCAGGCTATGTAATACAAAAATAATATTCCAATCAATCGTTGGTGGATGATAAATAAATCATTGTGTTTGTTTGATAAAGACGTACTTAAATCATTCCGTTTGGCGCTTTCAAAACAACCCCTCCCTAATGTGAATTGAACTAAAAGGGGCATAGATATGACAGGAGCTGAAGCTCATTAAATATGCAAATCTTATCCAAAAACCTTGCCGTTTACTTCCAAGTCTCCATTGGGCACCCCCATCAAAACCCAGCGTTTTGGAGAATACAACCATTGTAGAATATAGCTTATTACTCATTAGTTATTATGTTTTTAAATGTAAAAACCACACAAACGTCACTAGTTGACCTCAGACAACATAATAAAAAAATAAAAAAGCCAGTTCATGACACCTTTAAGGAGAAGTTCTCATGAACACATTATTGTAGCCTTGAGGAACTGAATCTGCCACCTGTGTTGCACTGCTGTGGCATTTCTAATGCAAAGAAAAGAGAAAACAGTTGATCAGGAGGATTCTGGGCATTAAACATGTGGATGCTGCAAAGAAACATCTGACACTATATGGAAGATACATCAGTATAGCAAATTGGTGAGTTTTATTTTCTTTTGGACTGCAAGCAGCATTTCATTAAGCCTTCCATCATTAAGATTGTGAAAGTTTTATGTGATGCTTCTTGCTAGATGCTTATATTTTTAAAACCCATTTAAAATAAGTGTATGTACTACCATTTAAAAGTTATCAGCAAGTCTTTAAATGGGGGGTGCAATGCTGTTTCATGCATACTGAGCTTTTTACACTAGCTGTTAAAGACTTGGATTCCCATCCTAAACATAGACAAAGTTTCAAAAACTAATGTTGGACGTTTGATGGAGTATTTCTGTGTCAAAAATACTCCTTCCAGTTTCTCACAAGTTTCGGAGAGTTTTTTTCGAGTATGGCTCGGCTTGACTCTAATAGAGCGGAAGGTCCTTGTATGGGCCGTACGGGCTCTTCTCTCGGTAGGGTGCGCGTGCGGGTGACTAGAGCGAGAGAGGAAATGCACGCCTATAAACACTCGCTCAGCTGCAGATCCAGTCGTCCGTGAACACTTATGTCGCGCGCCAAGCGCGTCAAGCGACTTCAACGCTTCAGCACAGCATTCCGGGAAGGCAGCGCTGCATTTGAACCGATTTGAACGCAGAAATGACGGGAAGCTTCACAACATCGCTTCAATCGCGTCGCAAAGTGGATCTCCACCGTTCACTGCTGTCAGGACTTCAACAAATCATACCAAAGAAGTGTGTTTTTGACGGAGCGGTCCCAGCGATAAAGGTTCATGCTGTTGGCTATCGTTGCGTGAGTAAACACCAGTAAACGACACGATCGCATGCTTCATCATTCAAATGCGCTAACGGACTCCATTGTTGTTTTATGTATAACGTTACACTAGTCTGACGTGCAAAACCGTTTTGCTTGCTACTGCTAAGGTTTAGTCGCATACAATAGTCCATAAACCGAATCATGTCCTCATAAACTGTTAACATAAACATAAACTTTTTGAGACACAAATGTTGACAGGCCACTAAATACAGTACCACAGAGACGGACATCCTGCTGTTGCTGTTTCTCCTGTTCAATTTATTTCAGCCTCCGAATGATTCTGGATCATATATCTATTAGCTGAGATCGATAGCCATGGGTCTCTCCACGCTTGAGGATGTCACCGCTTTGCGCATTCATCATTCTTTAGCTTCGCCGACTCGATACGCCTCCAGGCGCTCGTTTTGTTCCGGAAAGACTTGGTACAGTCCATTTTTCTTTTATAAATATAATAAAACTAAAGACTTTTTGTAGATATGAAGGATGCAATACTACTCTATAGGTACTCAAGATTGACATGAGATTGACTGAAACTGAGTATTTCACCCCCCCTTTAAGAAATGTCTTATTCAGCAAGAATGCGTTAAATTCCTCAAAAGCTGTTTACACAAAAATGTTAACCAGCACAACAGTTTTTTTTTTTACATTAATAATTATGAGAAGGGATTATAATTATGAGAATGTCTTCATCATCAAATCAGCATATTAGAATGATTTCTGAAGAATCATGTGATACTGAAGACTGGAGTAATGATGAATATTCAGCTTTGCCATCACAGGAATAAATTACAGTTAAAATATATTAGAATACAAAACAGTTAGACTTGCAAGACCATCGTTCATTTTTGGAACACAAATTATTGTTGTATTTTTGATGAAATCTGATCCCCTATAGACAGCAACTTATTACCATTTTCAAGGTCCAGAAAGGTAGTAAAGACATTAGTAAAATAGTCCATGTGACAAGAGTGGTTCAACCTTAAATGTTAAAGGGGTACTTCAGCACTGGGAAGATTAATCTGTATTTAAACTGGGTCATTTATGTAGTAAAAATGTGAAATTATTTTTCAATTTGGTGCCTTCTAGTCTGAGAAAAGACTCATGGGGATGAAAAACAACAATTTCCAGCCAGAATGCATTGCTTCGCTCCCAAAGCCACCGCTACTGGATTACTGGATCACTTTCCCACTGCGTTCATTTTAAATGTTCAGTTAGAGAACAGAAACTACAATTAAAAACTGAACATGTCTGTTCAATATGAGTCGCTGAGTGAGTGTCACAGCACAAATGCAGCAGGAGTCAGATTACATTCATCGTGATGAATGAGCTCTTGTGATGAAAGCTGAGGTAAGCCCGGCCGCGGCATACATTCACAGCGTGTGTTCAGTCTGGTGCATTGTCAGTTCATGTCTTTGGAAGCTTAACTTTCATAGGAATTAATTTGAGAAGTTGAAACACTCACTAAAATGCATAAATCTCGTCTCAGTCTACTGATACAAAGCCATATGCTAATCGCTGAAGTAACCCTTTAAGAAGCGTCAGGAATACTTTGTGAGCAAAACCCTACGACTGCATCTAACAATTTCTTCTATTTAATGTCAGTCTTCTTCCTACATTGTTGACATAGTAAACACAGAGCACCAGCTCACTATTGGCAGACACTGTTCACGTGACCACAACACGCATGCATCTGAAGCAGGAGCAGGCCAATTAGTGGCCAATACTGAGCAGACGTTCTGACATACACTCGTGTCGTTTCTCATTCTTTGGCGGGATGTATGGTTCCATGAAAAACCTTTAATATCCAAAGAACCTTTTCATTACACACATTCTTTGTAGTGTAGAAAGCAGAGGTCGACAGAGTACACAACTCTATTACTTGAGTAAAAGTAAAAGTACTACTGGTCAAATATTACTCCGTTACAAGTGAAAGTTGTAAAAATAGATTTTTACTCAAGTAAAAGTACAGAAGTATTTGTTTTCAAAAGTACTTAAGTATCAAAGTAAATTGTCAATGCATTATTTTATTATTGTTGTATAAATGCACACAGTCATCATGGTTTAAGTCATTCAGTGATGCTCCATCTGACGTACTAGCATACGACTAACTTAAACTCATTTAAATACTTGTATATAAGTTATAAAGCTCTTTACAAAGCTGATGTCACTTTAAGGCCAAATGCACGGATCTAATACACTGATACACTTCTGATATTCTCCCAACTTTCCTCTTCTCTTTCTCCCAGATGTTTATATTTTTAATATTTTATAAGACATGCATCAAGTGTATGCCAACTAAACTAATATTGATTTTTTTTAAAACTGAAACATAATTTCAACGTATGGCTATGGGTGCACACACACTTGTGCCTAAGAACCGTCTTCTTCCATTTTTGCTATGAACTGATCAGTGTTCAAAAAAAGTTGGTAAATGTATATGACCCTATAAGAGACAACAACACCAAAAAAACTTTTAAAGATGGAAAAAATCATCCTCCAACTTTTAGAGCTGCTGCAGAAACGACTTACGACCTAGATAGAAATGTAGTGGAGTAAAAAGTACAATATTTGTCTTTCAAATGTAGTGAAGTAAAAGTAAAAGTATCCAGAAAAAATTATACTCCAGTGAAGTACAGATACTCAAAAAGTGTACTTAAGTACGGTACTAAAGTAAATGTACTTAGTTACTGTCCACCTCTGGTAGAAAGGTTCTTTAGACCAGTGGTTCTCAAACCTGTCCTAGGGACCCCTCACCATTGCACATTTTGCATGTTCCCTCCTCAAACAAACCCAATTCAAGTCTTGCAGTCTCTACTAATGAGCTGATGATTTGAATCAGGTGTGTTAGATGAGGGAGACATGCAAAATGTGCACTGGTTGGGGGTCCCCAGGACAGGTTTGAGAACCACTGCTTTAGACTATAAAAAGGTTAGAGAAAAATAGTTATTTAAAGAACTGTTCTTCAGGGAACCAAAAAATGGTTTGTCTATGGCATCACCATGAAAACCTCTTTTTTGTTCTTCCTGGCACCTTTATTTTTAAGGGTGTAGAACCCGAAAGCGCTGCACTGTGTTCACTATATGGACAACAATGTAGGATACTGAAATGAAAAGCTGAAAGATTTCATCAAAGATTTCAGATATTCTGATTTCATCAAAAATATATTATTTTGTGTTCTGAAGATGAACAAAGATCTTACAGGTTTGGAACGACATAAGTAATTAATGACAGAATTCAAATTTTTGGCTGAACTAACCCTATAGAGCATGAGTGGAGCAAGTTGGTAAAAAAAACTTAACAACCCCAAACGTTTGTATATATTTGGTCTGTGAAAATCTCGCCCTTTTATGATGCTCCTTGTAGTATAGCACGGAAACTCCACTTCCTTTTTACACTTTAAAAAGAACTGACATTGTCCACTATTTCCTTTTTCAGTTTAATAATTGGAGCTTTCAGAAAACAGAGGAATTATTCCCTGCTTAAGGGGAACACTCACATCAACCGTGGCCAGTACCTTAGTACTGTGGAAAATGGAAAAATCTCTTTTAAACAAATAATCAAACCCTAAAAACCACAAAGGGTTTAATAAGTCTTCGAGGGTTGTCTGAGCTGTAAAAGCCAAACTCTGGTCAGGCCAATCACATCGTGTATAGAATCGATGGGCGGGGTTTAACATAATGACGACCGAGTTCCGCTTGCTACTAGTAAACACAGAAACTGGCGAATGGCGGTCTTTCGAATCAGCTTTGACCGTGACTCTAGAAGACTTGGAGTTGAGCTTTTCTCTGAGAAAAGAACAAAGAACTAGCCTGACAAGCCAGACCAACATCAAGATGTTTGGTCTGGAAACTCACCATTGACAGGGCTCAATCCGAGGGGCGGGATAAATTGTTGTTTTTTAAACTCCCTCTGCACCTGATTGGATAGCGCTACCACCAACCAGAGCAACATGAAGCTAGTAAACATGTGAAGATTAAACTTGTGCCGTATCCAGTCGGCAAAACTCCGAACACATCTTCCCTTTTTAAGAATGACTTCAGTGCCGTTCTTTGTTCTTTTCTCAGAGAAAAGCTTAACTCCAAAGTCTTCCAGAGTTGCGGTCAAAGCTGATTCTAAAGACCGCCGTTTGCCAGCTTCTGTGTTTACTAGAAGCACGCAAGCGCAACTCGGCTGTCATTATGTTAAGCCCCGCCCACTGACTCTATACACGATGTGATTGGCCCAACCAGAGTTTGGTTTTTACAGCTCAGAAGCAGTGGCGGCTACTGGTCTGTCAGAGAGGGGAAGCTCATTTTCGGCCAAGTGTCTTATTTATTTAAAAGTAAATTCTGCCCTACGTTCCTTTTCAAGAAAATGGTCTTTTACCCTGTGAATGAATGAACGATCTAAAAAAATATTAAACTCTGTAAAACTGAAACAAGGAATGTGGTGTATAATTGTGTGAAATGTATGATGAAAATCAAGCAATTTCGCCAAGCAAATATCAAAGAAATAGGTTGCAGCAGTTTTTATTTCGACTGAACTTGAGAAATCCGCGATGGGACTGAGAGCGAATAGCTTCAGTGATTCCTTATAGTACAGAATTGCTGTCAGTCACAAGGAGATGCAGACCCTCCAATCATCACGCAGAAGCTCGGAGTCCGGGCCAGCCCACTCCCCATTCACTCCCAGAGACGCTGAGCGTCCGTGGGCGGGACATAATCGCAGCGTTTATCCAATGACCAACTAGTTTCGAAGCGCTGAAAAAAACCGTTCAAAGCAGCCCCATTGAAGTCAATGGACGCTGGGCTTCTATAGGGAAATGCACTGTGACGCTGCGGGAATGTATGAGAAGGAAATCGAGTCAGCCGACCTGCTATATGTAACTGATTCTGAACGAACCCGTCTTTGAGATGAACGTTTTCTAACGCATTTTTAGTCAATACAATGTTAATATAATAGTACATATTTGACCATTAATTTTGTGACATTATAAGGGAAGCCGAGCTTCCCTTGCAGTCTTAAAGAAATCGCCACTGCTCAGAAGGGTATTAAGAGTTGCTAGACGATACTTGCGGCAGATTAGATTTGCTGCTGCAAGGGTGCGTCTAGATTTCTAAGCTAACAAAGAGCGGCACTGAAGTCATTCTTAAGAAGGGAAGATGTGTTCGGAGTTTTGCCGACCGGATACAGCGAAAGTTTAATCTGTCAATGAGCTCAGGTTCACCTTCATTGCTCTGGTTGGTCACAGAGGGAGTTTGAAAGACAACCGTTTATCCCGCCCCTCGGATTTAGCCCTGTCAATGGTGAGTTTCCAGACCAAACATCTTGATGTGGGTCAGGCTTGTCAGGCTACACACTCATGTCATGAGGGTGAAAAATTAAATCACAATTTTTATTTTTGGGTGAATCCCTTTCAGAAAAAATTTAGAAAATACCATGTGATTTACATACTAAGGAGGTTTATTGGCATTTTCTTAATCAGTGTATAGGAAAAAGGCAGTGTGAATATACTACTTAACATCTCATGTTTTATTCCACAGAAGAAGGAAAGATATTCAGTGGGTATAGACGAAAATGAGGGTGAGTACATGACAATTTTTATTTTATTTTGGGGTGAACTGCCAAAAAAGTCTCAGGTATCATCATTACCTGTAATATTTCAAATCAATCGCTTGAAGATAAACCAGGCTGCAATGCATAATACACAGATTCTATGGTTCATCCTTTACCTGAGGACTAACCTTTATCCTAACCAGAAACATCTAAGATTCTAGTCTAGTCTGTCCCCATACCAGCATGCTTTGATTAATGGGATTCATCAAGTGCATCTCTCCTATCCGATGTGGACTTGACATGCAGCAAATCTGACAGAGCACATGATGAGAGTGGTGTTGAAGGAGCGAGTAAAAGGAAGAGGCTGCAAGGCTCTTATTGTGTAAAGCAGAGTCCTGCCACCAGCCCGACAGGCCACACTGAACCGGTTCCCATGACAACAGAATTCTAATGACTACACCCCTGGCTCTTGCTTTGATGGAGAACGATGCTACTGGATCTCAACGTTTCCACACTGTGTCACACCTTTTTCCTTTTGTCACTCTTGTCAGGGCCATTTGTATCTCACGGTGCTCACGAAATACATCAGCCAAGTTTCACTGCTATTTAACTAGATAGAAGATCCATTAAATCATTATCTTTTGGTCCTGTCCTCCCCATCCCCCATCCAACCTGCTCATGCTCTCCCTCTGTGATCTACCCATGTGACCAAAGCCAGCTATTCATTGGCTGGCACCATGAAGGCATCTGCCCAATCGGTGCGGATCACTCATATAAACAAGCAAAGCAGCATTCTAAGGATTCAGAACTGAGTCTTTCTCTCAGTGTGGAGTTAATGGGAAATACTACATTGGATTCTACTACTTTGTTTTTCCCTTTTCTCGTATCCACACTCAGAAAGGATCTTCTCCTTTTGAGGGAACTATTCTTGCTGTAGGACCATCTGCTGTCGCCTGCATCACTTCTCTTGCCCCACTGCCACTGTGACCAGATAACAGTGTTTAGGGTTCATTCACACATGCAATTTCAGCACTGACACATGGACATGGCTGTGACGTGTAAGTACAGCGAGCCTTTAGATGAGCCTTTAACTGACTTTACTCGCACAGTAACCTAAGAATCACATGCTGCTTTGTTTTTGTTTTGTTACTGTAAACATTGCACGATCATATAGAATACATTAGAACAGATACGGCTGGCAGATCCAGTTAAAATATGCCTTTTGAATTATTGCAGTCAATTCATGTTTTTGTAATGATTTACAGGGCAAGGTCAGAGATTTACTATTAAAAACCCTACAATTATATCTGATTTGAATTGTTGTTTTGCATTATAAACAATATAAATTCTAGTTATTTGTTTTAGAACTACCTATTTTTGTTCAAGGGATATAGTTTGAGCTCGTCTCTTCAATACCCTTTTGCTTTGTTTGTTACTGTAGGGGTGGGGGTGGGGGGTTCATTATTGCTCATTGCTTTATATTATTAAAGGCTCCATTATCTGCTCATTTATACTGGTGTTTGATAGTAAAATAGTTTGTATAGCAGCACTATCTAGCGGAATAAGCAGTTTTTCTGGGTTGTGTAATGAAACTGGATGCATATAGTGAAAAAGTAGAATATATGTATGGTATAAAACTTTAATTAATGGCAACAATTAATAATTGCTCGATCCTTATGATCAACTTATATGATCTCGCAATAGAAACATGATATGAGTGTAAGAACAGTAGACCAAAGCTAATAAGTTCCAGGATCCTCATCCTGCACGTGTTGCCAAATATTGATTGATTGACTAGAACTCAAAGGAATATTTTTTAATAATAATAATAATAATCTATGAAAAACAATATATATAATTTAATTATATATATAATATATATATAATTTAAAAAACAAACACTCAGTATACTCTTAGTATGGAATTTTTACACACTGTAAACCTGAATCTCAGGTAACCAATTTAAGTTAAGAAATTCAAAGTTTACGTAAGTATAGGACTGGCAGATGTAAATTTTGTACTCAAACTTAAAGTATTTATATTTAACTTAAAATGATCATGTAATCTCAATTTAAATATTTTTAGTCGATGAAATTTAGCCAGCTATAACTAATTTGAAAGCTTTGATAACATTAGCATAGCAATTGCTGAAAGAGTATGGCAATACAGAACATTTAATATATACCTGTTCTCAAACCAAGATCATTCTCCACTCGTCTCCATGATGGTACAAGTGGAGCCCAAAAACAAAAACTTCTAAATTGGGGTAGCAAAGCATTAAACACTACTAAATCCCCATTTAACATTAATCTTACACACACACACAAAAACATTATATAACACTTAATTCTACCATTTATTCTCCCTTTTGAGTATCATAGCAAAGCATGCTAGTTTCAGGAAAATTTAAGTTTGTCTAAATTAATAGAAACAAGTTCATATAATTCAAAACAATGAAACAATTCAGATTACTTAAAATATGTCAGTTTTGTGAACTCAAAAGTAAAGAAAGCTCTAAATACTCAAGTTAATTTCATTGAACTAATTTGTTTAATTTGAGTTTGCCTTACTCAAACCAATGAATTATTTTGAGAGTTAGTGTTCAAGGTGCAAATGTAAATCAGGCAATTACTTAATTTAATTTACTTAAAGTATTTTTATTTTCAAAAATAATTTATAAAAACCTGAATGTTTATACAATTTTTTAAATCTACTTTGTCTTGTTTTATTATCCCCTATGAAGATATTTCCCTCTTGTAACCCAAATCCAGGTTCACTGTCATATAATGGTTTACAAGAATAAACTTATTTAAATTGTTTAAATTCAGATATTCTCCGTCTGCTTCTTGAGTCACTAAATTTCCAGAATCATCAAAATGCTTAAGTGTCAATTGCATTTTTTTAAGTCTTAATGACTTCAAGATAGCACGTAAAGGCAGCATAAATCGAGTTAAAGCCATTATCGGGCATAAATCGAGTTAAAGCCAATAATGACTACTGTCATTATTGAAAATGTCATTGCACTTTTTTAACCACTGTGATCTAACTTAATAAAGAAAATCTCAAACCGAGTAGAAATTGTCACAATAGATCTTGCCTGCGAAATAATGGAAATATTTTGTTCAGTGCAAAAAAACAACACATGGCAACCGAAACTAACCACAACCAATGTGTCCTCTCTACAGACATTATCTGGCCTACTCTCTTTAGTGCACTGTGTCAGCATGTTTCTCCCCAGGCTCTGACTGTGTCACAGCACTGTTGGAGATTAGACTGACAGGGCCTTAATCCCGTTGAGCTCCTCAGTTCCCCCTGCCAGACCCCAGCACTGTGCCGGGCCTGTACCCAACGGCCACACAAAGGGATGCAAGGTCTGAGATAAACTCCATTAAGCCACACAGATACAGAAGTACATAAGAGAAGACTGACTAAAACTGCAATGTAGCCAACAGCAAATCACTGTTAAGACACAAAACGCTCTTCAACAGCAAACTACAATGACAGCTGATGAAGCCTCCCGGTCATCAAGCCCAAGAAAATCACATCATGTACAAAGCAAAAAGATGTTGCATTTATTTGAATGACTGTCTGTAACCCTGTAGGTGGAGAAAAAACAGAAATGGTACGCCACTCAAAGTGTCACATCGCGGTTTAACACGGAGGGCAGTGGCAGGCCACACAGACCCTTGCTGAAATCAGAAATGTTGAGCCAGGATGACCCCAAATCACACCCAATGCTGTGAGTGCATTCTCTTATAGTCTAGAAAACACACTCATAAATGAAGCAAGACATTCTGTATGGCCTGAATGTTCTTATTAGGCAAGTTCATTATTCATTTTCTGCTAAAACACATCTTGTTCTCTGCTGAATGCATTTTATGGTGGTAGCAGGACATTAGCTTATGCCACCATGTTTCAATTTTTTGTGCTTTTTTTTTTACTACACTGTGTTGAGTTACAAGAAATTCAACTTTTAAAGTCAGCATGAAACAGATGCTGCACTGGTCTTTTAGTCTTATCATGATGTACAGTATATCTAGGACTGCTTGTATGCCATATAGTGCAATTGTTGCAAAGGCTACAATTGAACAAAAGACACATAAATGAAGACTGTTTTGTAATTTTACAGTTGTAATGTAAAATAAAATATTATTTTTCTTAAATACTCTTTAATTATACAGTGAAATATTGTACAATATAGTATTGTTATAGTTTATTATTATATTTATTAATAATAATTATTATTATAATATTTATTATTAGTACTATTATTTATATTGTTATATAGCCATGTTGATACAAAGTCAACATTTTGACTAAATTGTTTAAAAAATAAAAAAAATCTGGGGGGAGGGGGGTATGGTTAGTAGAATTCATGATTCAAGTTTCTAAATGTATAAATTTTTCTTAACGCCCCCTAAACAATGCATTACGAGCCACTGGTTTGTTGCTGCTTTAATGTAACATGTCTGTGTATGTTTAGAGAACTACGAGAGAAACTCCAGCCAGAAGTGACCGAGCTGATTAAACGGCAGAGGTTGAACCGCCTGTGTGAAGGGAGCTGCTTTAGGAAGATCAGTGCTCGTCGCAGACAGGGTCAGTTACTCATCCAAAATAAGGCTACAATTACATGCGATTGAATTCATGGATTCAGTTCCAAATTCAGAATAGTCATTTAATGGATTCAATTGCAGTTTTATGGATGCAATATATACCACCAAAATCCCACCAGATTGATTGACAACCATACTGGATATTTTTTTTAAATAATAATTAAAGGGGAGACACTGTATTCAAACATGCTATAATCTAAATATAGGGCATCACAGGCTTAGGTTCCCCTGGCCCCGACCATGCACCTTCCCCTAAAGCTTCTGTTTCATATTGCATTATATTAAACAAGGATATGAATATATTAAAGGGATAATCTCATTCTGTATTTGGGGCACACAACAGCCTATATACAAATACTCCATTGTATTATAAAAAATATATATTCCATTATTATTGTCCCTTCTTTGTTTAGAATCATGTTTTTTTAACCTATTGACATTAAATATTCAGCATAAAAGGGCAGCTAGTTAGTCACAAGCAGAATTGATTTTAATCAAAAGTGATGTTCTCACTGCTGCTTCGATTGAAATATGTTTTTTATTTACAGTGTTGTCCTACTAGTGGAAAAACGATCAAATCTGATTGTAATGGATCATTATAATTAAGGGCAATAAAAAGCAAGATATCTGTGCAAGAGAGAAGAAAACAGCCACACAATAACTTGCACAGTACATCATTTAATATGTATCTTCCGTCATCTCCCCTAGACAAATTCTGGTATTGCCGTCTATCACCAAACCACAAAGTGTTACACTATGGGGACGTAGAGGAGTTCTCACAAGGACAGATATCACATGACTCTCTCCAGGAGAAAGGTGAGCAACACACTTTTTGATTATGACAGTTGTAAATTAAAACTGTCTTTTCAACTATGGCTTTTTTTAATCACATTGATTGCTAATGCTAAATAATTGCTAATTCCGTATTGATACACAACCTTGAAGACCTAATATAAATACATAGAAAAACATGTGCTTAATTTTAATGAATAAGATAGAATACAATTTCTACTATTCAGAATTTGTCAACTCTCCATAACAGTCCATCTTTTCTACATTCAGTGACAGTAGCAGATATCAAAGCAGTGGTAACAGGTAAAGACTGCCCACACATGAGGGAGAAAGGAGCACTTAAGAATAAGGTAAGACTTATTCATTATTTTTATAAGAAACTTGACAAGTAGGCAAACCCACCAGGCAGGATTAGGCGTTGTGGATCCAAACTCAGCAGTCAGGAGGACAGGCTGATTTTACATGAAGAATCTTGCAGGAGCAAATGCGGGTACATGAAATCTTCAACTCAAAATAATAACAGTAAAAAAACAAAACAAGGAATGACAACAGTGGAACACAAACAGGCACACCAACAACTGAAAACAATTAGCAATTCATCTAGTAACGTAAATTAATTCCTATTGACGCCATCTAGTGGTTAGATGTGTTGGTGGTGGTGGGGCTAATGGCTTTAACTCTTTTTATGCTGCTATTACGTGCTATCTTGAAGTCATTGATACGAGCTCATCACAGAAAATTTTTGACTTGAGACTTTGTTCATTTGTTCAGTTTTTTTTTAAACTAGGAAACTGAAATCGAGGATGTGAGGGATAGGCATAGGCCTACAGTGTTCCATGAGTTGCACTGTTAAAAACATACCAGTCGAGTGTGTGTTTGTATGAGATTTAAGAGAGGAAGATTTAAGATCTATCCATCCATCCATCCATCCATCCATCCATCATTGCCAAAAGTATTTGGAATTGGACACCCCTCCAAATAGTTGAATTCGTATTCCAATCACTTCCATGGCCAAAGCTGTATAAAATCTTGCCGATTTCCAGGAGAACGGTACTTGGCTGACTGCATCCAAGTGCAAAGTTTGGTGGAGGGGGCATTATGGTGTGTTGTTGTTTTTCAGGGGTTGGGCTTAGCCCCTTAGTTCCAGTGAAAGGAACTTATAATGCTTCAGAAAACCAAGACATTTTGGACAATTTCTTCCTCCCAACTTTGAGCAGAGACTGCGAACCAGGGCTTCTCATCTAACATCAGTGCCTGACCACACAAATACGCTTTTAGAAGAATGGTCAAGAATATCCATAAACATATTCCTAAACCTTGTGGAAAGCCTTGCCAGAAGAGTTGAAGCTGTTATAGCTGCAACGGGTGGGCCAACTCTTAAACTCTACAGATTAAGAATGGGATGTAATTTAAAGTGCATGTGCATGTAAAGGCAGGCATCCCAAAACTCTTGGCAATATATTGTATCTATTAAGGAATTAAGGAATCTATTATTCATCTCACAAGCCTCATATTTTTAGAACTTAATCTCTCAACAGTTTTAAATTGACCTTGTTGGAAATTCAGCCCTCTAGGTGGGTGACTTTGGGAGGAGGGTGTAATTGTGACAAAAGCCATCTGTTTTGCAAAGGCACCTGTAGCAAAGTGAAAGTGGTAATTGTGGGAGAGGAAGTGAGGTCAGGTGTGCTGGGGTTGGAGATAATTAATCTTCCCCTGCTTTTCAGGAGATGCTGGAGCTGGCTTTTTCCATTCTCCATAACTCTGATGAATACCTGAACTTCATTGCTCCAGACAAGCATGAGGTGAGTAGCAGCATATACAAGGCCAGAACATGAAATGTATACTTGTCTCATGGAAACATAAAGAACTGTTCTTTGTAAGATAATCACCTTATGATGCTGACATCAAAGCCATTATGAGTAGGCCTGTTTCTATAATAGCCTTCTATTACATACGTTGTCTTATTATTTGTGCGCTGCTTAAATTAATGCATCATTCTAAATAATACTATTTAAACAAATGTCCTTTTTTTTATTCAATAGTACTGCATTTGGACTGATGGCTTGAATGCTCTTTTGGGAAAAGAGATGGCAAGTGAGCTCACAAAATCAGATATGGACACTCTGGTCACTATGGAGCTGAAACTTCGCCTCTTAGACCTCGAAAACATTCAGATTCCCGAAGTCCCTCCTCCTGTTCCCAAAGAGCCCAGCACTTACGACTTTGTTTATGACTTTACCCAGCAGCACACTTGAGTCAGGAATAAAGTCCTTACTCAAGCTGTAAGGAAGGAGCGCTCACCTTTTCTTGTTTTTTCCCCCTATGTTTCCTCTTATATGGACAGAATCATGTTCAGGTCATGCATTTTCCTCTAGATTGTGACTGATGTGATGCTTTAGTTTTCTATTCTCTTTAAATCCCTCTCATGACTTCTGCAAAGAGAAAAAAAAATCACAGTAACATTTCTTCCTAGTCATAATTTTAATGAACTCAACTTGATATCATTCACAACATTTTGTACATATCTGCATAAAACACTGAGATTGGAATTTTTTCACAATCATTGGAAAATAAAATTCAGAAGCTACATTAAATCATAACCACATACAAATCACTGGACAGTTACATTTATGTGCTAGTCATTCGGATTGAAGAATGATTCCAGAATAATTAAGTCAACTAAATCACACTGAACATTAAAAAGATTGTTTCCAATGTCAAAAAATATATTGGTCCCCATTTGGCTACATTTAATACACACAGCTATAATTATTATAGCAGCAGGAATTTTGTATTTTGTATTACTTTAGCCTTTAAGATAAAAAAGCCTTAAATTTACAAAGGTGGACAACTTTTCTCTTCCAAAACAGACAAGCACACTGCCCTTCCTGTTCCCCAGTATACAGTTTGAATTATAATAAATGGAGTTGTTTAATCATTACCACTGCATACAGGCAAGGTTTGAATGGACAATTTGGACTTTCTTTGTCTTATACTGGTTCTTTAAACAGGATAAACAGCCATTAGAAACTCTTTGCATTTTACCCGCCCTGGATGATTGTGCTTATGGTAGCAGAACAGATCAAACTATCAACTTGCTGAGATATTGCTTGTAAAGCTCACTCACATAAACATAATTGATTCCTTTTCATTGACATAATACACCCTCTTCAAAATAAAAGGTTTTTTTTAAGCGATGCCAAAGAAGAACCTTTTGGTCCTCCAACGAACCTTTTTCTTGAACAGTTAAATTAGTGTAAAATTTAAAAAAGACTTTTGTGGAATGTAAGGCTCAAATAATGTTAAAAGTTCTTAATTTGAACCATAGATGTTAATAAAGAACTTTTATTTTTAGAGTAAATTACTAAAAAATACAGTCAAAAAGTCAACATGGATGCCTAAGTACATCCAAAGAAAAATGTAGTTCAAAAATGAAGTGTAGCATGTCACGGTTGGCACTAATTGACATTTTAGAGGTCAACTACCCAAGTATAATTAGCATGTCTTTAATTTGTTTGTTGCAAAAAGTCAATTCTGACATTTTTCACATCCAAATCAAATCTTTATTAATTGTTTGCTGCAAGTAAATATATTCACTATTTAAGGTCACAGATCAGAGCTTTTTGATAAACAGTTCCAATGAGCAGCTTTCCTCCATATGGGGTTGCCACTGAAGAAGCCACGATCACACTGCCGTCATCTGCATATACCTGAGTCACCTGGGGCTTTTCAGAAAGGATATTCTCAATCCTGATAACCTATAGGAAAACATTTTTTTTTTTTTTTTAATATGTACGAAAAGAAAGGGGAAAGGGATGGGAACATCAAGATGAACATGACATCTGGACATATTTGAGCTTATAGGCACTATTCATTATGTCATGGTTTAAGCGTTTACACACCTCAGAACCAGGTGGATCATTCGGATCATGAAATACACATTTGAGACCGTTTGGGTGGCAGCCCATCCACAGATCTCCAGACTTACGGTCCACCTCAATGTTGTCACAGAGCGAGCCCACATCAACTTCCTGGATATGAAAAATGTACATGCAGTTAAATTAACAACAGAATGGTGGCCTTTTTACATTTAAACAACTAATAATGATAAAATGATATGCTTAAAAAAGTACATATTCTATATAGGATAAAATAAGGTGTTTATGTAGTTTTGCGTTTACCTTTACATGAGATAATACAGTGTTTTTCTGTATTTCCAGGACAACAATTGTGTGCTTCAGAATATCTGACACATACAAATGCCTGAAATTACATGTGATTTATATTAGAAACATAAAAAAGCTTTGATTATATTACATTATGCTAGGCTTTAATTATTGCAAATCTTGGCCTTTTTTCTGCAACTTGCCTTTTGTTAGGTGAGATATTAATGCCGTTGGCAGACAGAAAACCCCCTGCCACAACCTGCACAGTCTCAGGGCTGTAGTAGACGATGTCACACCAGGGCAAAGAGAGAAATGGCTCCACCAACTTGAGAATGTCATTAGTGAAGTAATGATCATTGGAGGCATAAAAGCTTTCAGCCCCCACAGCTACTATGTCATTCACACTAACAAATGCACATACATAAACTGGAAGTTATACTTTGATTAGGTTCGGGGTAGGGCTGGACGATATGGCCAAAATTTATATCACGATATATTTCTTAATTTTGGTCGATACGATATAATTTCGATATCGATATGAACTATATAAAAGCTTTAGAAAAACTACCAAGAACTGCCACAAAGGATTTCTGTACCTACAAACTTCTGACAAATTAATTTGCCAAGTCTATGAAACCTCCTCCTATAAAACTATATAATATTTTAGAAATAAAAACGGTACAAATAAATTAATGTTCACCTTTTATTTGTATTTAGCCTTTATACAAACAAGAAATGTGAAATCACCGTCAAATAAACAAGACTCTCACTTCGCAGACGCAGTTTATTGAGCATTTTCTTTTAAGTTATAAATTTCAGTGAAGAACGATTCATACGCTATATTCTCCTTTTATGCAAAACTATACCTTTATCTACTGATGCACAAAAAAATAAATAAAATAAGACTCAATTCAGTGGCCAATTTGTGCTCTGTTTGAGATGAGTGCACGCTGCTTTTTGCAAGGCTTTAAACACGAGCAAATGATACATTTTCGTGAAGCCATGTCTGACCGTCTTTCACAAGCTTTGAAAGGTAATTTAAACGAGAATGAACGCATTGGTGTTAATGACATTGTGTGCAAATGTGGAAAGTATTAAAACAAATGTGCCACTTGCCTCTTACATAAATAGTCTACATGGATTATTTGTAACGCTTGTCATCATATTGTTAGACATTAGATTGATGCATCTATGTCGATGTATTGTTACACCCCTAGTCGGCACCTCTCCGGCACAAGTTTAATATCAGCCCCATTCGCACGGGATACGTATTATCTGGGGACCTCTGGTGATTTGTAATAATTGCAGAGAATGTCTGTGATCTTAAGTCCGTGCGAATCGGCCATGTCTGTAATTTGTAAAGTAAAAATTCCCCCGCAAATTAGCCTACCTACCATTTTTTGCCGAACACCGAGGTCCTGTGATAACATTAGTCCCGTGCGAATCGACATCTCTGTGATTTGGCCAGGATTAGGCGGATTTTATATACTTTTTGCAAGCTTTTTTTCTCCCTGTGAGCATTTCTATCTTTATCTTTCACGAAGAATAAAGTCTGCATTCATAATGCGCACCGTTAATTCCCGTGCAGCCGCGCCCACACGGATTATACTTTCACTTTAGAATGAGTATCAATTTGAGAGTAATCTGATTGAATGGTGTGTTTAATATTAACATCAATACTGTTCTGAATGAAAAACATAACAGAACAGTATAGTACAATGACAATCTTGTTTAAATAGGTGCTTTTACATTTAGTTTTGAAACTGAATCTTCCGCCGTAGGCTATATTGTCAGCTTCCTACTCGTGATAAATGAAATCTGATTCCTGCCGCTGGTCTGAGCTCAGTTCATGGCGTCTGTTCGCTAACTGAACGAAATTATATTTATTTATTAGGCTACTGTAAAATAATCAAAACGATATCGATGCCTGTTTATGATTTCATACAGTTATCTATAACGAACATCATATCCGGGAGAAGTCAGTAAATTCGAGTAAAATCACAGGCTTTGCTTATCCCGTGCGAATGCGCCACGCAAAACTCAGATGTGGAGGAGTCATTTCTAAATCACAGAGGTCCCTAGATAATACTAATCCCGTGCGAATAGTACTTTAGATAGACGAACCACTTCCACGCCACTAAAGAAAGTTAGTCTTTCTTCTCTTATCAACTATTTATTTCTCCTTACTTGTGGAAGCTCGTTCAATCACATTTGTGTTGCGGTCAGGGAAACTCTCTTTGTCGCTAAAACGTGCCGCGTTGGATCTATCAGCCTACTACTGCTGAGCACTGGCTGCGTGTCCGTGGTGTAGGCCTACGTCATCACGCAAGAAGCCAATCGTGTTCTGCTCTTTCTGATGGCATGCGCCCTGAACGTCAGTCATATCGAAATATCGGAAATGTGTTTAAAAATCATATCACCGTTATTGAAAAAAATTATATCGCGATATATATTGATATTGAATTATTGTCCAGCCCTAGTTCGGGGTTATAAAAATACAGTGTTTTGAAGAAGCACATACCTGTGCAGGAGTTCATGCTTGATGGTCTTAATGTGTTGAAGAGAATTTTCTTTCTCAACAAATCTGAAAATCTCCACTTGGCTTTTGTCTTGAGGATGATTAACAACAAACACATATATGGCACCATCTGTAGTGAGAGAAAACAAAATTAGACTATCACATTTTGCTCCTACAATTTACAATAGTTTTAACATTTCACATTAACTACCTCTCCTTATGTAGGCATTATTAAAATAATATCAATGCAAGTATAGACAGAATTCTTTTGCAACTTTTCTTGTTTATGTATGCATTAATGAAAATGCCAAACCTTTATCATCTGTGTATATGCTGATTCCATGTGGATTAAAAGAGTCTTTGTCAAACTGACCCTTGATGCTCAGTGCTTTAATTTTCAGTTCAGAATCCAACAGATTCAAGGTATAGATCTTTCCAGGATCATCTGTATAGAATGGTAAGCCTGGATACTTCAAGCCCTATGCACAATTCATTTGAGCATGTTTAAAAAATATAGTTGCATTTAAACTGTCAAATTTATTCAATAAATTTCAGCAGCAGTGTACTTCAACAGAAATGTGGTTTCAGTAAAAACAACGGTTGCTATTGCTAACATGAGAATAAATGGGTGGGAAACATGTATATCCGAGTAATCAAAACTAAAAAAAAAACCTGGAGGCAGTCGTGGCATGATGATTAGAGACTGGTAACCCCGAAGGTTGCAGGTTTGATGCTTGATTAGCCTAATGCTGCCTTCACGTGCTCTCGGAATTACCAAAAAATACGAGTTTCCTAGGTAAAAAATTGCACACGAACGCACTATCATTTCAAAATTTGAATATGATGAACTCGCAATCACGACTTCAGAAGTGGGAATTATCAAATTTCCGATAACACATCAAGGTGGCATAAGAGAAGGCACATAGCCCCCAATCACAAAATGGCTGCCCACAGGTCTGGACGTGTGCACTACTCACTGCACCTAATGTGTGCACTAACTTGGACAGGTAAAATGCAGAGGACAATTCCAAGTATGGGTTACCAATTACCATACTTTGCCTTCACATGCCACTTTCAACTCAATATTAATCTTGAGTAATAATTTTGAGGTTATGACATACAGTGCTGAGGAAAGCCAATCCATCTTCACGTATGGTTATATCTTCAGCCCCAAAATCTGTTAACACAACAATAACACCAAAGATTACTACCACAACATCCACATTTGCAGTTCAGAAATGCTTGTTTCCTATATTACTAGATGTAATTTGCTAAATGTATTACAAAACTAGTCTTTACACACACAAAATACACAGTTCCAATAAAACATTTCTCATTAACCTCAAATTTACAGTTTACATTAAGTAACAAAGGCATTAAGTCCAAGAGGTTTATTCACGATGGCGAAAAATGTAAATGTGTTTGCTTACCTATGCCATCTATTAGGTGACAGTTAGGAAGGTAGTTCTGGGTTAGTTCTCTGTAAGAAAGAGATGTGTGCCTGTGGAGAAGATAAAACGACACTTGTAAAGTCATATTTCTACTGTCATGTGTAATAATTATGTTAAACTACAAATTCAGGCCTATTGCTGCCTTCACGTGCAATCGGAAATTTGATAATTCCCACTTCTGAAGTCATAATTTCGAACTTACCCCATTAAAATTTTGAAATGGGAAGGCGTTCATGTGCAATTTTTACCTAGGAAACTGGTATGCGCGATAATTCCGAGAGCACGTGAATTCAGCAATGGTCAATATGAAGGTGACGTTAGCAACAAAAATCACAACAAGTATTCAGAAAACCTATTTTGAAATAGTTAAACAGTTTGGTTTGTTTGAAACTGTAACCCCAGCCATTTTTTATATAAATATGATTGAACAAATCAACCAACCTTAAAGAATTGAGCCTTTCTCCGATCAAAACAGCAAGTGCAACAACAGCAAGCGAGAGAACTGCTAACTTGCCCATGACTGAAACTCTGTCCCTGCCTCGCTCTCCCAAACAAACATTTGAACCCTTGTCAAACAATAACCACAGCTGCCAAATATCCCCACCTACTGTTCGAACAACACACTACAATGTCAGACAGTTTCTTCCTTGTGGTTCTTCCTACGCGATGCATAATGTGACCTTTTCCCTTTTCCAGGTGTGCACGCACCAATATTACCAAACATTTTATTGTTTAAATATTAAATGTATTTAATATAATATACAGTAGCCGACTTGTCAACAGTTTGTAAATATTTTTTTTAAATATTTTTAAAAGCAGTCTCAAATGACCACCTATTTCATTTATTTATTTAAAAAACCGTAGCTAATATTAAAATATTATTACCATTTAAAATAATTGTTTTCTATTTTAATACAATTAATTTTTTATTTATTGCGATGGCAAAGCTGAATTTTCAGCATTATTGCTTCAGTCTTCAGTGTCACACGATCCTTTAAAATGTATTTTAACAGTTGTATTTGCTGCTCAAGTAGGCTACATTTCGTATTATTATTATCAAAATTAAAAACGTTGTACTGCTTAACAGTGGACATTTTATTTTATTCATTGAGAGAAAATTTGACAGTGATGATATTTGTATTAGCTACAAAAGATTTATATTAACAATGCTTTGATTAATGTAATACATTTATTTAATAAATGCAGATCGATTTTGTTTATTGTTCATCAGAGTCCTGAAAAAAGTATCACTATTTCCACAATGTTAAGCATCACATGCTGGTTTCAATATTCATATTCATATTCATAATAATAATAATAATAATAATAATAATAATAATAATAATAATAATAATAATAATAATAATAATAATAATAATAATAATAATAAAAAACATGCAGAGTAAATCAGCATATTAGAATGATTTCTGAAGGATCATGAGACACTTATGTACTGAATCCATTATTTGGGTCTGAAAGTATAACAAGGTAGGGTATTGTGTAATGATCTAGGCTGTTATTATCATAGGTCTTTTGAACACTCAGGGGTTGAAGAATGGAATAAGTTCTGGATATTAAAAGTAGCCTATTTTAAATATGATTAGTTTTAATATAAAATGTAAAAGTTGGTTCTTAGGTTGTTTTAGTGATTTGTGTGTGTGTGTGTGTGTGTGTGTGTGTGTGTGTGTGTGTGTGTGTGTGTGTGTGTGTGTGTGTGTGTGTGTAAATTTGGTAATTTAAATATAATTTTGTATTAATAATATACAATAGGCCTACCAATGCTATAGTGAAATTTGCACTTTATAGCCTACATCATGACTTCAAAAACATGTTTTGAAGTTCTGAAAATGTTTTAACATATTGTGTTATCCTTGACAAATGAGGGTATTTAACCACTTTTTGTCTAATAAATCAAATCAAAGCTTTGCCATGCACAGTGATAAATTACATTTTATATATTCAAATAGAAAACAGTTGGCTATTTAATAGTTTGCAATATTTAGTGTATTTTTGATGAAATACATGCCTCATTTTGGACAATAATAAACCTTTTTTATATATATTATTAGTGATACACATTATGTCGTTTGTGTTTATTGACACAAAGATCCAGTCAGGGCCAGTGAATGATGTTCTTTATCATCAAAGGGCTTCGGTGAAGAAGATACTAAATCGTGCAGCTAATCTCTGATTCCAATTGTAGTAGTATGTATTGGTCAGCAGTCGGCACTATTATGCTGGCCCATTATTTGCAAAGCCTATTAATCCGCTTAAAATAGCTTAAATATTGTGTATTTGAGTATTTTAAGTTATTTTTGCTATAATTGATAGCACCCTTTTATAACTATACCTCAACAAGTTTACAGCAATATTCATGAGATGTCAGGTTGTGACAGAACCCTTTAAAGAAGATTCTGTCTGTTTTCAAAATAGCATGAAAGCAGTTATTTCCATGTGTGGCTCCTTAGGAATCTACAAAGTCAATCTGACCATTAACAGTGCATAAACAATGCTTTATATAATATAAAGCCTATATAATAAGTATACACCGATCAGGCATTATGACCACTGAAGAGAATAACACTGATTATCTCTTCATTAGGTGGCATATATTAGGCAGCGAGTGAACATTTTGTCCTCAAAAATGGGCAAGCATAAGAATTTGAGCAAGTTTAACAAGGGCTAGATTGTAATGGCTAGATGACTAGTTCAGAGCATCTCCAAAACTGCTGTTCTTGTGTGGTGTTCTTATCTTTTAAAAGGGGTCCAAGGATGGAACAGGGGTGAACCAGCACAGGGTTATGGGCGGCCAAGGCTCATTGATGCATGTGGGGAGCGAAGGCTGGCCCGTGTGGTTTGATTAAACGGACAAGCCACAAATAAATGGAAGACGGCTGGGTGCATTCATGTCGCTTACCAAGGGAACACATGGCCCCAGGATGCAGTATGGGAAGAAGGCAACCCGGCAGAGGCAGTGTGATGCTTTGGGCAATGTTCTAATGGGAAGGTCCCGCCATCCATTTTTAAATTACTTTGACATGTACCACCTACCTAAGCAGTGTTGCTGATCATGTACATCCTTTCAAGGAAACTGTATTCCCCGGTGGATGTAGCCTCAATTCGTTTAAAGGAACTGTATGTAATAAATGTATTTCAATGAATCGTAAAAAGGCCTTGATGTAGACATTAAAAAATCATGTTAATTTCAAATACTTATATCACTGACAACAGTCCGGCCAGGATATTGTCATTTAAAAGTTGTTGTTGCAGCCCACAACTAATGTTGATGTTGACATGTTGTGTTTTGGCCCGAAGCGCCACCCTCCACCAATCTACCAATCACAAAATCAGTAGTGTTTCATCATCCGGGTTGCCAGATCTGCTCTAGTTACCACAGCTGTAACTACAAACGTTCTTGCTGTACCTACAGCCTATCTGCCTCGGGTCAGGGGGAGGGGGAGAGGGAGAGGGGATACACCATTGCAGTGTTGTAGACTCCTTTTTGCCTGAGGGTGCCAGATAGACAAATAAATGCATCCGCTATTTTTAATTTTCAATAGTATGCATAAGTAAAAGTGTATAGTCTAGGTAAAATTGCAGACAATCAACTAGTCCTGCAGTGTAACAAATGAAAAATTGCAAATATTTAATGTTATTCATGTAGCAGAATAATACTTTACATATATATTTGAAATCAGTTTTAGATTAAATATAGCATGTCACAATTAACATGAGGCTATAAAAACATGCATAATTCTTAATGAAATGGAAAAAATAATAATGAAATGAAAAAAATTATACATTTTTTCATGTTCATGTCAACTACCCAAAGCATTTACGTTGGAAAGTAACTGTTTCTGTTGCAGTCAGAGACAATAATAACACAATTCTTTATTGTTGTATGTTTTAATTAAAAACAAATATCATCATAACTGGTTTGAAAAAATTATTTGGTTGATTTACCTTTCACCTGGAAACACTCAAATGGCTGACTGACTCTTTACCGCAGCAAAAGTGAAGATAAGATCTTGTTAGTTACTAAACTAACATGCAAAGCAGCAAACTTTAACATTTTGTTCTGTGGTGTCAGGTGTATTTGTATTCTTGTCATCAAAATGCAATATCTAGAGATTTTGGTTGCCCCTTTTTGTTTTTTCCTCTTGGTTTGTTATCTGGTGTGGTCATACTTACAGCAACTTACATTCATCTTTAAAATCACAAGTTTTATGTTTTATATCTATAGATTGTTATAAGAATGGTCATCAGTTTACTTAAATACATACATTTTTGTTCTGTGTTGTCAAGTACATGCCCTTGTATTCCTTTCATCAAGATATCATAGCATAAGCATAGGGTGAAATACTTTTAAGTGACTGACAATGGCAAGTTGCAGGAAGATGAGCCTATTCTTCTTGGAAAAGACATACCTTCTTTGCAAAGACTTTGATTGGCATTTTGTCTGATTTACTAACATTGTTTCTTTGCATAGTTGTCTCGTTTTAGTGCAGTGACATAACCACACAGGAGTGTACGAACATTGTATCAAACAAAGCCACAGCTTACCTAATTGAATGTCAGTCAGGTTATTATAAACTGTCATGGTCTGAGTGCTTTATGGGGTGTGGCTTTAAGTACACTGAAAAACCTGCCCTACTCGTCACACAACAAACTCTGTAATCACTGCTCACACTTGAGTGAAACTGCTGTTGCATTTGGTAGCTGCACACACACACACACACACACACACACACACACACACACACACACACACACACACACACACAGGTTGCACGAGTGCTTCGGTCTCACCGTGGATTTAACTTGCACCAATAATACAGAGTTCTGCCCTGAAATAGGTTACTGAATGCATATCTGATGGGAGGACATGTGACAATGTAGAAAATAGACTCATTCCCAATGGAAACAAACTAGAGTAGTGCAAAAATAGCTCCTCTTCTACCAAGCAAGCTGTGTATGCGCTGTGTTCTAATTTTGCTCATGATAGGCTCTACACAGTCCCGATTTCATGTATTTAACAAAACCCCAATTAATGGCACAGCATGAAATTTTAACATTTGTTTAAAACAGAAGTTGCAATAGACTTTTTCCCCCACAATTGTGACACTGCTAGTGAAATAGCATATAGCGAATAATATTAAAATAGTTATGTGAGTCCTCTCATTACACATGGCAGATGCAAAGCAATGTTCATATTTGTCATTTAGGCAAGACACTACAGGCAAAAACAACGGGTTTTTTTTTTCATTTGGAGAAACAATTTGAGACGTGTTTTTTTTTCCAGACTAGTGAAAAGAAAACATCCAAAATACACTTTTACGTTTATCTTTCAGCACTTTATCTATTTGCATCAGATTTCAGTTACAGTAGGCCTACATATCTTTAAAGGTTGTTTCTGCCAAAAAAAAAATGTTTTTTTTGTGTCAGAAATCTCAACTTAGGTGGAACTTACACCAAACACATCAATATAAACTTAAGGTTTTTACAGAGGGGTTTGCACATATATAATTTACCAGACAGTATTCTCTGATATATAGAGATAAAAAAAATCTAAAAATCTAAAATCCCCTCTGTAAAAACCTTTTACACTGATATGCAGAAAACCCACACACAAACCTGACTGTATGCAGTTCAAATTCTTGTTCTAGATGCATGCAAATTAATGCATATTTAAAATGTTTGCAATTAATAATGTAATTATGCAACATTCAACATCAAATTATTCAAAAACATTGCAGTTTTTTTCCAATCTTGTTTACCTTGGCTGTCTATCCAACCATCTTATTCAAGTTCACACTTGTAAACAGGGGTCAAAATGACATTTCACGAAACTACGCGGCTAAAATGATATATTTTACGTTCTTTTCCGAGTTTCACGTCACATGATGACGGAATATAACCTACACTGACAGACCTTGGTGGTATAATTTAAAGAAAGAGAAAGGCTGAGGACATGGAACGATGGAAGGAAAAATGGAGGGAAAATGGTGCACCACTGAATCACGAACTGGCTCTCGTGCAATCACAGACAATTTGAAGTCAGCCGTCGCCTTGGTTACCTTTGACGTCACATGGCCCAGCCTTGTCTCGGCTCCTGGGGCTGGTCTGATTGGAGGGAAACCCCGTGGATTAGCCCGACAGCCCGTGAGAATCAGCTGTGAGCCGCGGTTAGCTTAGCTCCGACAGGACCATCGTTATTCCCCGACACTCAGGTAAGAGACTATGATAGATAGGGATAATTTCCAGACGTGTTGGTTCTGTTTTTATCGTTTTATTATTAGCGATGAGAAATTACATTGAAATGGCGATGGACGATGCAAGGCACGGGACTGAGTAGCTGGTGATGCTAACGTGCTGAAAATGAACAATAAGCCTTTGCTTAGCAGATCTAGGCCGCCCCTTTTTGTCTCTTCCTCTTGGTGTGTTATCTGGTGTGGTCGAGCTTACAGTTAAAACTCATCCCTAAAAGACGCGTTTTATGTTTTATATCTTAGTATGATCATCAGTAACAGTTTTCAACGTGCGTCCTTGTGTAAAATAGTGGTTCAGTGCGTCTTGGGTGCTGAAACAAGCCGAAGCCTTCCACATATATTAATTTTCAATTCTGCCACTATTCATTTAGGCAACTGTGCTTGGTCCTGACATGTTTACACATTTAATGGCACTCAATAAGTATACTTCTTTAGCTTCGACAATTTCGGGTTATTTGGCTGATATTATCAGGCGAGCTTTCAACATGCATCTGGTAACCGATAGACCCGCCTGACAAACAGCGCCGTCCATTTGCTTTATCAGCCATAACCTCCACGTAGAGATTGTATAAATCATTAAAACACATGGGCTTTTCTTGACATTACAAATAGCAGCGGGTTTCTTTGCTGTGAGGTCAGTCGGCCATGGAAATGGGCAGGGCAGAGCAGACCTGCCTTCATATGGCTTAGCCTACAAGCTAACTTGGTTTTTTCACGAAAGCAGCGATAAATGGTGTTACCATGATATTTTAGCTTGATACATGTGACGCACTGTGCACTTTAAGGGGCATATATGTTACTTGTGAGCATTTCACAATGGAAATATGCTTAATAAGCAAGTCGCGAACCTCTAGTATGGTGTTGCTGGTTAAGCTTTGTATAGTCAGCAAGTCACCGAAATCGACAGCGACGTATATTGTGGTCCTTCTCAAAATCGAAAGGGATAGTTCACCCAAAACTGTTATAATTCACTTAACATTGTTTAAAACATTGTTTCGTGTGGAACATTAAAGGAGATGTTAATCGGAATGTGACGGGCTGACAGCTTCAGTCACCATTGACGAACATTGTATTTTTTCCTCCATACAATGGAAACGAATGGTGACTGAGGCTGTCTTTCTGCCAAGCATCTTTCAGTGTTTCACGGAACAATGGAAATCGTACGGGTTTGGAATGGTATGAGGCGTAGTAAATGATGACAGAATGTTCTTTTGGGGGGTGAACTATCAGTTTAAGACATAATATGTAAAGCGTGTGAATGGGTAACTATGGGAACTGGGCGTGGTTGTCAGTACATCCGCATATTTCTTCGCACTGTAATGCGACCCTGGAGGCCAAATACTTATGGCTGTGTGTGTGTGTTTTTTAAAGCCGTGTACAAGAATGCCATCTAGATTTTTTTTATTGTATCTTTGGATATTTGTAAAATGCTTTGTGGTTTGTCTAAAACCGCAAAGACAAAATACTACATACTTTAGACAAAATGCTTTGTCTAAAGTATTTTATCTATGTATGTAATGTATCTAAACAATATATTAGGTATGTTAAACAACATATCAAAGGCACAATATTTAAATATCCCAAAACTACTAGAACAATGTTATATATTTTGTTGACTTGTATACTTAAAAAAAAAAAACTTTTGTTGACTTTTTTATACTTTATACCCAAATGTTTCCAAGAATGTTTAAATCCAGAGAAATAAGGACTATTTTAACCAGGACATGGACCGTGCCTGTGCGTCACCTATCAATGAAACCCTTGATTTCGAGTTATTTTTTTGTAGAAACACAGGTGAGCAACTGATACATTCACCAACAGAAAACTATTCATTGTTATATAGCTCAACAACACAGTCTTATTAAATCTATTTTTTTCTATTTTACCATGCCTAATATTGATCTAGCTTACTGTAATGTGTAACAAATGTCTCCTTGTAGCCACCGAGCAAACACAGAGTGGAGCACTATAGCATAACTTTCAACACACTCAATGTATTTAATATGATAAAACAGCACTGCGCTATCTCACATACTCAGAAGCGGAAGCGCTCGTCTGCAGCAGCATAAAAGCTCAGAGGTGTCATCAAACTATGCCTTTTTTTTAATAAGCGACCTCTAGCGGCGAAAAATTACATATTGTGTCTTTAATAAACTGATTAAATGTATGCATGTACACTCAGTAGTAGCATCAGCAGCCTTTGGGTAATCCTCTATTGCCTGTGCCAAACTAATTAATTCACTGCTGTTGATTTTTTATTTTTCAGCAAAGGTGATTGTCCAGATTTAGTTTCTATTCTCACTCATTAGTGAGTTTTGTGAGCTATCAGTGAGCTATCTAATCAATAGTTGGTCAGATGACATAATTTAAACATCCAAAGGAAGACTAATAAAGCAAACCGATGAAATAATACAGTGCATGGATAACTAGTTAAAAGCAACATTAGCCGCATCTCACTTGATTTTGCATAACGCTAAACCTTTGGGGTGATGTTGTAATTAACCAGTTAAACCTAAAATAATTCAAATTGAGTGCCTGATCTAACACTGAACTATTTCTCTTCAGCACTGAGCAGCCATGGACAAGAGCGAGCTAGTGCAAAAAGCCAAGCTGGCCGAGCAGGCTGAGCGCTACGATGACATGGCAGCCGCTATGAAGGCTGTCACTGAGGGTGACATTGAACTGTCCAACGAGGAACGCAACCTGCTATCGGTGGCTTACAAGAATGTGGTGGGTGCCCGCCGCTCCTCCTGGAGAGTGGTCTCCAGCATCGAGCAGAAGACGGAGGGCAGCGATAAGAAGCAGCAAATGGTCAAGGAATATCGGGAAAAGATCGAGAAGGAGTTGAAGGAGATCTGCAATGATGTACTGGTAAGAATCTTACAATTGAGATAATCCCAATCTTTTGGAAGTGCATTCCAAGTATGGCATTTGTCCTCTGCATTTAACCCATCCAAATTAGTGCACTCACATTTGGAGCAGTGAGTAGTGAACACACACACACACACACACACACACACCCGAGCAGAGGACAGCCAGTCACTGCGGTGCCTGAGGGGCCATTGGAGGTTAGGTGCCTTGTTTAAGGGCACCTCAGTCGTTTCTTGCCAGTATTGAGAATCAAACTTGCGACCTTTGGGTTACAAGTCCATCTCTCAAATCATTAGGCCCTTTTAGCCTTTTGGTATGCATCACATCTCTTACATTCTGACCACGGGATGCACAGATTGCAAACAATACATGCCTTTTCTCTAGTCCTTGTTTCTTTATTTGGTGGGTAACACAGGTTGTTAATCCTGCTTGTGTTAATTACTCATCATGAGCAAGGCCCTCTTTCAGCCAAGCCTATTAGTCCAGGCCTGATCTCATTTGTTCCAGCGCATGCACAGGTGTCCTTTCCCTAGGACAGTTATTGTAGCCCTCCTTGGATGATGACAGATTTAAGGGGTCAGGGTCTATTTAACCTCAGTTGCAGTCAGGCTGACGAAATGGCAGTTTAATATAGATTTGAGTTCAGAATTAACATTTTATGGACTCTTTGTAATGAGGTTTGTGTGTCATTGTAACCACATGGATATACATTGTGCAGAATGTATATTTTTGTTATATTTAACATTTCATTCTTTCACTGTAAAAAATAAAAACGGAAAATGTACTGGTAATTTTCTGCCAGTAAATTATCCAGTAATTTTATGGACATTTCCGTTAACCGTTAAAACACAAACTAATTAATAAATGTGTAATTCAAAATACAGGTAAAACACCTGTAAAAAAAAAAGTTTTTTGTAAAAATTCGTCATATTTATACAGTACATTGTGGCCTATTTTAACGGACATTTTTTACAGTGAACATTGTGTCATTTAAGACAAATAAGAGGTCAAACAAGCTGGAGGATTTTCCCTGATACATGCTTTGGCTGGTCTAATGCCTGTAAATCAGTATATTTTAAATTGTAGGTTGTACACAGATACAATAATAATGGCAGCCATTATGCAAATCACGAATATGACACAGATAGTAAACTCACAAAAAAAGGTGTAATATTTGAATTTAGGGTAAAATGGTTCATTGTGAATCCTTGTTGACAGTCCGTTTTATTTCCGTATGTGTTTCAGAATGAAACTATGTTCAATGTGTAAAAAAAAAGATTAATAATAATAATGAAAAAAATAAAGTGGGTTAACATTATTAAGTAGTCCACATATCCTAAGTGAAGTCAGCAGAATAGGAAAGCTGTTTCTGAGGTATTAACTAGTTTTGAATCGAATTTTGAATTATTAATTTTTTGTTGATGAATTTACTGTCAAAGCCAGCTTAGTAAAACTAAAAGATTAGTAATAAAATTGGCAGTAGCACCAAAAGACTGGTGAACTACACCAGTGACAAAGCAGTTTTTTTTTTTTTGTTTTTTTTGTTGTTGCTGCTAGTACATTAAAGAAGACAGGATTTTAAAGTCCACTTCAGTTCAGTAAGCCATACAGTCCCCTGAGTAACTTAATCATTCTGAGTATTCGGCCGAAGCTAGAGAGGCAGCCAGTTAGCTTTTAGCAACTGCTTGGGTCGGAGAGACGAGGCTATGTAATGAGGTGTGGGAAGTGAAGAGTCCTCTAGAGAACATGAGGACGGCTGAACTCTACAATGTGGCTGCGGACCAAACATGGGCACAGTAGACTGCTTGACTATGGGACAGCTGCTTCTAGATGTAGGGACTTTAGTTTGGACAATATTTGTTTTCTTATCTTTTAGGGCTGTGCAGCAAATCGCAATATAATCGCACGCGATTTAGCAGAGGCTGCGATTATTGCATGTGCAGCTTCTCAGTGCAGCACGACTGTGATCAGTAATAAACGTTGCTCCGCAAGCCAGAGGGTGCTCTCGCACAGGGAACTCCAAGTATATGCTGCAGAAGTACGATAGCACACATCATTCACGGAAATCAAGGGGGTAATCTAGCACTCAGAAAGCATACCTCCCATTGGGGCGGCCATTGCTAACCAAGCCATTACCTGCTGTTAGCATCCCATTGAATCCCGTTCATTTTTGCTTCACTTTGACAGTGAATAACTTTACATCTGAGGCGTTTAAAGACTCCATTTGTCCATTGTTTATTTTTAAAGAAACACAACAATGTATAAAAGGCTCCACTACCTTGTATCTTACACTATCACCCCATTGAAGCTGTTTTTGTTAAAACAGGCTAAAGATTGCGTCATAACCAACGCGACTCTGTTACACAGTAGATAATTTACCAAACGGACAGGAGGAGATGCTCGCAGGGAATCTTTTACTGTCTATGAGGCAGTCGAGGGTCTTGGAGGCACAAAGGGCCCTATTTTAACGATCTGAAATGCAAGTGTCAAAGCGGGAAGCGCACGTAACTTTGTGGGCGGGTCTCGGCGCTGTTGCTATTTTCCCGGCGGGATAAATGGCTCTTGCGCCCGGTGCAAATTAGGGGTGTCCATGGTTAACCGATTGACCGATTAACCGTTAAAAATTGCGTAACCGAGTGAAACATTTTGCTCGGTTAAGTGGTGTCAATGACGTGCCTTGAATTTAGTTGTAATATATGTTTGCACCCCTATAGACCGCCAGAGCGCTCCCAGACATTTGTAGTATCCATAGGGTTAGGGTAGTATCCACAAGAAGTCGTCATGACCAGCTTTCTAAGCGGGCAAAGAAAGCGTGGGAGCACTTTAAAAATGAGAGTGACGGGGCGAAATGCAAGTATTGCAATGCAGTGCTTACCGCATTTTTCAGGCTATAAGTTGCTCCGGAGTATGAGTCGCATCAGTCAAAATATGCGTCATGAAGAGGAAAATAGCATACGTCGCACTGGACTAAAAGTCGCATTAGGGCAGAAGCAGAGCGCGAGCCGCGCGCGCTGTGCATAATGGATCAGAAGAAAGAAAGTTTGAAGTGAGAAACTTGTGAATGACTAGAGAAAAGCAGACGTTACTTCAACTGTAATGAAGAAAACAAAAAAGCTGATCGCGGACTGAAAGCAAGATGGCCAGAGCTGAAGGGACGAGTCCACAGATGCTTGAACTCTCTGCCGGGAGAGGCATTTCAGCCGCGCGAGTCAAACGCTGAGTCTGTGTGAATCATTCTCGGCTGCATATTTTACTAACGTTACATGCTCTAATCGTGCAGGCGCCCTCGCGGCCACTCACATTGCTCGTGAACTGGAGCGCATCTCATCCTAATTTAACGAAACTCAGCGTACGCCTCGCAGACATGAAATAGATCTTAAGAAACTTGAAATGTCTTTTAACAATTTAAAACGAAAATAAATAGGCTACTCTCTGATTGTGTAATCCATGATGTGCATTTCTCTCTATAGGCGCGTTCACTACGGAGATGGTGGTCGTCAAATTAATAAGCTAAAAATAACCCTGACGCACACTATGGTTAACCGAGTATTAACCGCTAAGGGCCTCGGTTAACGGTTAATGAAAAACTTGAAAACGTGCAGCCCTAGTGCAAATCTAAAATGGGTTGGTCTGAAGTAGCTTCATAATTCATAGGTGTGGTTTGGGCGTAACGTGAATAAACCAATCAGAGCGTCATCCAACATTCCCTTTAAAAGCAGGTGCGCAAGTTCCATTATGGATCGCTATTATTATGGCGTATTTACCAGGCGCACACCAGGAGCGGTTCACAGCCGAGGAGACTGATGTTCTTGTAAGAGCAGTGAAAGACAGAGAAGTTGTGTTGTATGGGGATGGGAGAAACCCACCCAAAATAGCGTCGGTTAAACAGGCGTGGGAGGAAATAGCCACAATTGTTTCATCAGCTGGCATCCCAAGGATGTCGCACCAGTGCCGCAAGCGCTACAAAGACTTCAGAAGACGGGGAAAGTCCAAGCTTGCCAGCATCAATCGGGCACGCCGTGTAACGGGAGGTGGATCTGCCTCTACTCAGGACCTGACGCCAGCACACCACAATGATTTCTGTCATCTCATGTGTTAATATTTTTTTAGTGTAACAATTAATGATTTGCAAAAATAACTGTTGCATCTGTGTAGATTACATGAGCAAAGTGTATGCGCGTTGTGCACGCTATACATTATGGTCAAGTATGCGCCCTTAAAATAGCATAATGAACAACGCGCAATGCACCACTGACTTTAGACTAGGTTTTTTCTGGTCAGTGGCCGAATTGTTTAATGGAACAGTAAAATAGCACCAAGGATTGTTTGCGCCGGAACACGCCTCCTTTTTTGCGCTGAACCGCCCAGGGAGCGCAAGTTCATTCACTAGTTTAGTAATGTGCTTCTGTGGAGGGAAAAGCGCGTTTTTCGCGGGTGCAAAATAGGAATGACACATGCGTCGGTGTACAAAGTCAATTGCGCTGGGTGCAAGATAGGGCCCAAAGTCTGATAAAGTCAAGGGAGAAGCATGGGGAGAAACTCATCGTGAGCCAAAAGCAACGGGGAAAAACATTTAAACAACGTGATTCAGATTTCACTTTCCACAACTACTAGAAGACGTACAACTGTAAGACAGGTTGCTCACGTCACATCTACGTCGTCAAGCTCAGTCTGAGGCTGCGCAGTTCGCTCAGCCATCAGGAAGTGAGTGCTTCTAATTTAGTTCACCTTTTCGCCGTTGAAGTCTATGGGGTCGCTGTGTCCATTTCTTTTACTGTCTTATGACAGAAATCCATGTGGAAATCGCTATAGCTATGAACATCATACTATCGGTGAGCTAAATAAGGAGATTAAAACGCTTTAATTAAACATGACTAAATGCTTCTCATGTTTGGAAAGATGTTTGACGCATGTTGCTTTTTCAAATGCACGTTATAAGCAACTTAAACTTGCAGTGCTTTCATACGGAACAGCTGATCACAGAGCTGTAAAAGATAATCGCAGCCTTTGCGATTTGATAAGCCAAATCGCGATAAGCATGTTTTCATGTCAAATGCGATTTATCGTGCAGCCCTATTTTCTTTCTTCATCATCAGGTTCAGCTAAAATAAAAAGAGGAAAATGGTTTTGGCCAGGCTGCCTGATGTGTTTGAAGGGGGGAATGAATTGACTGTGTGTGCACATAGCATGAATGTGGCTGACGACCACAGGACTGTGTGTTACCATGCAGGTTGAGTCACCTCTAATCCCATAGCAGCTGAGCTCTTGTTTTTTGGGCCACTGACCTGTAGCTCTCGACTTTACTGCCAAATGGACTTTTTACCTTCTCCTCTTTTGCATTTAAGAGAATGAAACAAGACTATGATGTCATGTGAATTCCTACGTATTGTGTAACCAAGTGATGATACCGTGTCCTAACCAAGCATGATAGGACAAGATCTCAGTGCCAAATGTTATTTTTTATTTTTATCTGCACTGAAGGCAAAAATGCTTTGCAATGCGACAAAATCAAAGCCAATTAGAAAAGTACATTAATGTGTACCTCTTTGTTTCACACTCACAATGCACAACACATGCTTTTTTTACTTCCGTGAGTTTTCTCCAGATGACATAATTTTCATGTGGAATGAGTAATTTATTATATAATGTACTCTTTCAGTCCTTTGTTTCCATGTTTAATATAGTTTTTAATCCAATAGAAACAATGCCTGACAAAATGTAGTGTAATTTTGTCGCACAAATTTACACAAGTCAGCTTTAGGAAAACGCATCTCTGATTAGGACTCTGTTCTTTAGACCATCTTGAGCATTTCAGATAAGTTGCTTTTGCATGTGCAGATGTTATGAGTAGAGGTTGACGAGTTCATTGGTTTTGCTGATTTAATTGTCACCGATAACAGATTGCCAGAACAAACGTTTATCAGCAAAAATCCATACTAATAGATTTTCCTTGTTGTGGGCATTGTGGGAGTGGTTGCGGAGGGTCCGCTGTCATTATATAGGACAGGAGCGGCTTCTAGAGGTGAAATCACTGACGCCTCATGAAAGTTTGTTTTGATGATGGCCATCTTTAAGCATAACTGCTTAGATTTATTTGAAACGGTAAAACTTCACAATACAAGTCCAACGGTTACATTAACTAAGGCTTTAAAAAAATAAAAAATAAAATTCAGTTTGTTGTTTTGTTTTTTTATTCAGTCGATTATCTGTAAACTATCGGTAGGGATGCACCATTTCTTGGCCGAAACTAAAAATTCTGGATGCATTTGCAATCATCCAAAGTGATTTTTATAATTATTTATTCATTATTTTGTATAATTGTATAATAATAATCAAATTTAAGCAATAATTAAATAATGAAATGCAATCATTTAAAAGATTCTAATTTTTTTTTTTGTTAAAATACAAGCCAATAAAATAACCACACTTTTATTGAAAGTAACACTAAAATTGGATAGAAAATATTTGAATATAATATTTTTCATTCACTTCTATGCAACATATTTTTTTTTGGACCAATTATCTAAATAATGAATAGTTCTACAGAGCTGTTGTTCAGCCCGGATTCCACACCATGTTACTGCACAGTAGGGCTATTGCAAACGGAAACAAGTACGCTCACCTAAAGATTATTGAGAACACTTGTTCAATTTCTCATTAATGCAATTATCTAATCAACCAATCAAATTGCAGTTGCTTCAGTGCATTTAGGGGTGTGGTCCTGGTCAAGACAAACCCCTGAACTCCAAACTGAATGTCAGAATGGGAAGGAAAGGTGATTTAAGCAATTTTGAGCATGGCAAAATTGCATGGTTGTTGGTGCCAGATGGGCCGGTCTGAGTATTTCATAATCTGCTGAGTTACTGGGATTTTCACGCACAGCCATTTCTAGGGATTACAAAGAATGGTGTGAAAAGGGAAAAACATCCAGTATGCGGCAGTTCTGTGGGCGAAAATGCCCTGTTGATGCTAGAGGTCAGAGGAGAATGGGCCGACTGATTCAAGCTGATAGAAGAGCAACTTTGACTGAAATAACCACTCATTACAACTGAGGTATGCAGCAAAGCATTTGTGAAGCCACAACACGCACAAACTTTAAGGCAGATAAGCTACAACAGCAGAAGACCCCACCGGGTACCACTCATCTCCACTACAAATAGGAAAAAGAGGCAACAATTTGCACAAGCTCATCAAAATTGGACAGTTGAAGACTGGAAAAATTTTGCCTGGTCTGATGAGTCTCGATTTCTGTTGAAACATTAAGATGGTAGAGTCAGAATTTGGCGTAAACAGAATGAGAACATGGATCCATCATGCCTTGTGTGCAGGCTGGTGGTGGTGGTGTAATGGTGTGGGGGATGTTTTCTTGGAATACTATAGGCGCTTTATTGCCAATTGGGCATTGTTTAAATGCCACGGACTACCTGAGCATTGTTTCTGTCCATGTCCATCCCTTTATGACCACCATGTACCCATCATTTGATGGCTACTTCCAGCAGGATAATGCACCATGTCACAAAGCTCGAATCATTTCATAATGGTTTCTTGAACATGACAATTAGTTCACTGTACTAAAATGCCCCCCACAGTCACCAGATCTCAACCCAATAGAGCATCTTTGGGATGTGGTGGAACGGGAGCTTTGTGCCCAGGATGTGCATCCCACAAATCTCCATCAGCTGCAAGATGCTATCCTCTCAATATGGGCCAACATTTCTAAAGAATGCTTTCAGCACCTTGGTGAATCCATGCCATGTAAAATTAAGGCAGTTCTGAAGGTGAAAGGGGGTCAAACACAGTATTAGTATGGTGTTCCTAATAATCCTTTAGGTGAGTGTATATTACATATAAATTTCATGTCATCGCATTGAGCGGAATTTTCTTTTTTCTGATGAGCATAAGTGGTACATGAGTGAAGATTTGACATGGGCCATGATCAACTGACCGAAGCACGTGCATAGAGTGGAATACTGAGTGAAACATCACATCACAACGGCTAGAGCGAGAATAAAACCTGAGCACTGAACACTGCAGGGCTGCATTTAGTTTTGGCTCATATTTTCTGCCTTTTTTTCTCTTTCAGCCAAACACTTTTATCCGATAATTTTAGGTGGCCGAAATTTTGGTGCATCCATAGTACGGTAAAATCAACTTATACCAACCTGTAGTTATGAGGGCTAAATTGGTAATTATGCTTACTGCTCTTTAGCTAGAGCTGCACGATACCAAAATAAAAACAAAATCACAATATGGTTTAGTGTGATTACCAAACCACAAAGTCTTCTATATAATTAAATATATGCGCTGCCCATTTCATTTACTGTGTAATTTTTTATTTATTTATAATTAAATGTTTGAAAATTAATAAATACATAATATATTTTTATTGTAGTAGCAACATGTTTAATGATTATTATAGCCATATTTATCTATATTCAAAATTGACTAAATTGTACAGAAAATGTTTAGATTAGAAAATGTGCATATCCTTCATATTGTTCAGCCCCATCTATTGTTGCATTTTATGCAGTTAATTTTATTAGTACACAATTACCATCGCACACCTTTTGGTAATAGATAGGTGCGTGGTACGAAGGATAACCATATCCAAAAATCTCAACAAATAACGGGAAATCCCGCACACTATCAATACTTGCATCAATAACTTTTTATTAGCAATGTTTTGGTCTCATGACTTTCATCAGGCATGCAGTTTATTTAAGAAATTATTTGCTTGTCTCTGACGTAGTTTAGGTGCAGTCACATTTACCATTGTTCCAACTCCAGTAAGTTCAATAGGAATCCATGAAATTGGGAATTGCGACACTGAAATATTTTCACTTGCAGGTTTTGCATGTTACATGTTCAAGTTTGTCACATGGATTCAGAAAGCTGCTTGTTTTCAAAGTGACTTCTGTGTGAGCTGTGTTTTATATATCACAGTGCTTTTTGCCCCCAAAAGTTTGGCAATGTGAGCACACCTTCAAAAGATTTACATTTGTGTCATTTAATATGTAGGAAGAAGTGAGTGGCAGTTGGTAGATAAGTCGCTTTATTATCACTATCTAGTGTCTACACATCAAAATAAAAAGATGAAACTGCTCACCTCACACAAGCCATTGTGATCTTCCTTGAAAAAGATTATGGTTTGGTGGTTATTCAAACCCACAACTGGGTACATGTCAGGATAAAGAGCTAGATTATACAATGATGCTCTGATGCTATGCATTGCTTCCCACCATTGAAAGCTGAAAGTAGGTCATTAGTTCATCAGTGATGTGACTTAACAAGGTAAAATGATTAATTTGAGATTAAATGTCTACAAGGTTCTTTTAGTTATGGAGATCTGACCTTCTTTTGCACCCAAAAAGTCCTGTTGTTTGGACATTTGATGCAATCAAATAAGTTCCTTAACCATGTGGTTCTCTGGACATTATTTATAAGAATGACCTTGACAAAATCAATTGAATCTAATAAAACTACCTTAATCATTAAGGTGGTTTGTTAGGACATCATTGAAGATTTTATGGATCCTTGTATTGCAGTGATGACCCTGTGGTTCTGTTCAGGGTGGCAACAATCAGGCCAGTCGTGCTGCGAACAAGCTCGATGACCTAGTTCCACAAGCACTAGCTCACACGGCGTAGTCAATTTTCCCATTCTCCCCTTCCCCCCCGTTCCTGCAATAGAAAGTCTCAGAAGCATCTGTGAAACTGCAGTCCCGCCACAAGCCGCCGGGCCTCTGTCACACCTAAAGGCGATCCAAGGTTGTTGTTTTAAAAGGCCTAGAATGCTGAAATTCTAGAAAACACATTGTTGGGGCTAAGTGATAGTTTTCCGAAAATGGCACCCCGAGACTGGACACATTTTGAGTGGTTTCACCTGGGCCTCTTTTCGCAACAGCGTGTTGTCAAACGAGTTTTGCAGAACTCTATCTTATCTCTTCATCTCTCTTCACTACTGTTGACTTTTGTTCTACTCAGGACAACTTCCCCCTTTCCTTCAAACACTGATAACAGGATGTGAAACCGTTTGACAAAACCGCTAATATAGTTTTTCTCTTTTGTCTCGTAGGTTCTTCTGGACAAGTACCTCATCCCCAAGGCGACCCCAGCTGAAAGTAAAGTCTTCTATCTGAAAATGAAAGGCGATTACTATCGCTACTTAGCGGAGGTGGCTTTGGGAGAGGAGAAAAACTGTAAGCCATTCTGTTGAGTCCATCCTTAAATTTGCAGGGATAGTTCACCAACAAGTTTCTCCAAAAAAATCCTTAGCTTACCTACATGTTGTTTCAAAACTGTATGACTTTTTTCTGTGGAACACTAGAGAAGATATTTTGAGTCCAGTGGTTGTAGACTTCATTGGTAATATATTCTAGTGTGTTCTTAAATTGTCTTTTAAAATTCTGCAGTGAAAGTAGTCGATTTCAATTTACCAGGCTGGCTAGCATCCCTTGGAGCTCCTTATATTGTTAAATCCTGTTAACAATGTCAGATTATGTTAGTTAGATAATCATACAGGCATTTGACCAATATGCTGCATGGCTCTCAATGCTGCGGTAGTGACTAGTCTCCACCACATGCCAATGAGCATACGTGCTTCTGCTAAAAATGTAACGTTTCCGCAAACCGTTGACACGAAGCCAAGTTTGAGAGGAAGTAAGGGGGTGGAAATCTCTAAAGAGGATCTGTTTTTGGGGGAGTTAAGCAGTTGTTGGCCATTCATAAACTTTGTCTCCCACACTGAATAATTCAGTAGTAAATGCAACAAATTTGGTCTCGAAATGATATTGCTTACTGTATTTTTTGATCGCATAAATTTCTTGGTGAGCTAAAAAAAAAACTAAAAAAACGTACTGACCTCAAACTTTTGAATGGTAGCGTAGGTAAGTCTTACTGACCCCAATTGTTTCCCCCATAGTAGTACAGTAATTACCAGACATCGTGTAAACTTGCTTTGTTCACAGGCCAGTTCTATTTCAAGAAGATTCTATATAAACATTGAAATGGTTTGCTCCCCATTGTCAGTCTTGGTTGAGTCAGAAAGGAACAGGGCTGCAGTGAGCATAACAGGAAGACTCTTGTGGCTGCCTTCCTGTGCCAGGAGGTTGACAAACTCTCAGGGTGTAGGAATGAATTACGGGGATATGAGAGAGAAAATAAAATAAAAGGAGGGTCTTAAGGTCTACAGGGGAAATGGTTAGCAGTCTGATTTCCTTCCTTCATTGGAACAGGTGCAGACATGTGAATCCACCCACCTTACATGAATGAATGCGAGCCCATGTGTGTGTGGGTGGAGCTCCAGCGCTGCTTCACAGCTTGTCAGATTCCCGTTCCATTTTAGGAAGTAAATGGAATATAATGCCCTTTTTTGAATGTCTCACCATACAGATCCTTAGTATTCACCAATAAAAACAATATTTATAACACTTAGCAATAGTAATAGTTTTGAGTGAGATCAACTGGAAGTTCATACATAATTTAAACTGTGTCAAATATTATACCTAGTGCTGTTGTTAGAAACAGTGTGAAGATTTGGAAGTTTATTAGTTGTGTGTACACTTGAAAGTTGGTGCTTTAACACCCCCTAGTGGAAAAATGTAATTTCACTGGTTTAGGGCAGAAAGTGTTGTTCATGTTGAATAAAAATGCTATTTTTCTCCTTTTGCTTTATACATTTATCTATTATTTAAGCAATACCAAAAAAATCTAATGTTATTGATTTTAAGTTTTTATTGAAATGCTAACATTGCAGACTCAATATTAAGTTTATAAGCTGTTTGTTTTTAAGCTGAAATAAACCCTATTTTTTAATTTTCAAAATGCATGCAACTACATTTTATATACGTTTCCTCTTTGTATTTCCAGCTATCATTGCCAATTCACAGGAGGCCTACAGGGATGCCTTTGAAATCAGCAAGGCGGAGATGCAGCCCACACACCCCATCCGTCTGGGCCTTGCGCTCAATTTCTCCGTATTTTACTACGAGATTCTCAACTCGCCCGAGCAGGCCTGTAAGCTTGCCAAAACGGTAAGGTTAACACACACCCACACACACACAGGCTAATGAGCAAAATATTAGTGTTAACCACAATTATATAGTGAATACAAAATGTATTTGTATGTATCACTAATCTTGTTTTCGGTTATTTTTTCTCTAGGCTTTCGATGAGGCCATTGCAGAACTTGATTCACTGAATGAAGAATCATACAAAGACAGCACATTGATCATGCAGCTACTGCGGGACAACTTGACAGTGAGTTATATCTTAAGTAGCAAGTTAAATAAAAATGTATTATATTATATTGTATGTATGTAGATATGTGTGACAATGGATCACAAAGCCAGTCATAAGGGTATATATTTTTAAATTGAGATGTATACATCATCTGAAATCTAAATACCGGTAAGTAAGCTTTCCTTTGGTTTGTTAGGATTGAACAATATTTGGCCGGCATACAACTACTATGAAAATAGTTGCTGAAAAAAAACTATAAAAATCTGGAATCTAACATTTTATATTTTTCAAACAGTCTCAGTAGTGCTTACTGATTAGGCTACAGTAATTTTGACCGAAATTGCTTTGTCGCCTTTCTGGCTGTTGTTGTAAATAGTGATTTGTTTGCTGCATGTTTCTTAAAAAAAATCAATGACTTCTGTCTACTAGAACTATCGCTTTTATTCGCTATTGATTTAAAACAGTTTATTGAAAGCTGCTGTCCGTAACTTTTTTCTTATTTAACTAAGATTTACAAAAATTATATAATGAGAATGTACAACATAAATCCATTTTCCACCATGTTTTTGTCTTACCATGAATCATTATGGTACACTTGTAATAAGTATTTATATTGGGACTATTTCAGGCCAGACTGGTAGGTACCGCTGCGGAGGAGCACAGTCCCTGAGTGATCCGCCATAGACATAAACAGAGAGAAGTAGCTCCGGCTGCATTGTTCTTCCGCAAGATGCATGCAGTTCTGTTTATTAACCACTAGAGTGCAAAAAGTTATGGACTGCAGCTTTAAAGCAATTATTTTCCAAACAGATGGTATTCGAAATACAGGCCTGCCCCATATAAAAGCCTGCTTCAAATAAAAGCCGGTTCAGGTAAATAAAGGCCCCGGTCTTTATTTGAGGAATTACGGTACATGCATACATATTTATGGTAGGAAATTTCTAAATATTGGAACATGATCTCTGCTGAATATCCTAATGATTTTTGGCATAAAAGAAAAATCAATTGACCCATACAATGTATTGTTGTATATTGCTCATATACATTTATACAGCTCTGGAAAAAATTAAGAGACCACTGCAAAATTATCTGTTTTTCTGGTTTTACTATTTATAGGTATGTGTTTGGGTAAAATTTACATTTTTGTTATTCTATAAACTACTGACAACATTTTTCCCAAATTCCAAATAAAAATATTGTAATTTAGAGCATTTGTTTGCCGAAAGCAACAACTGGTCAAAATAACAAAAAAGATGCAGTTGTCAGACCTCGAATAATGAATAAAGAAAATAATTAGTTATATTCATTTTTAAACAACACAATAATAACTAATGTTTTAACTTTGGAAAAGTCCAGAATTCAATATTTAATGGAATAACCCTGATTTTGAGTCACAGCTTTAATGTTTCTTGGCATGCTCTCCACCAGTCTTTCACAGTGATGTTGGGTGACTTTATGCCACTCCTGGTGCAAAACTTCACACAGCTTGAATTTGTTTGATGGCTTGTGACCAGCCATCTCCCTCTTGATCACATTCCAGAGGTTTTCAATGGGGTTCATCGTCTGTCATGGCCTGGCCATGACAGGGTTATTTTTTAATTCCAATTACTTTTGAGTTACTACTAGCACTGTTTTTGCCATCCAGCTGGTCCTACTGCAAGAGGATAGTGATGACCACAGAAATGTTTTTTTTATTAAATAAGATTTCATTCAGGTTATCACCTAATCAGCACCTCATTCAGTAGAATGAGGTGTGTCTGTGTTGGAATTCAACAGACATTGGAATGGAATGGCTTCCATTCTCGCTGATTTAAGAAAAAATTGCTGTGGTCTCTTATTTTTATTTACAATTTGCAACATATGTGAAGTGAGCAGAATACATTAAAATGAAGAGCATGGATTTGACAGGTGTATATATATATATATATATTCATGATACTAAACGTACCTCCCCCCCCCAACATTTTTTACAAAAATGTGTTTTTGCTTATCTGCCACAATAATGTTGTACATGTATATGAATTATGTTCATTAGTATATATTACTATATAGGATATATAGTATATAATATATTGTTAAATATTTTAAAACATTTAACAACATAAATTTAGCTTAAGACAATAAATAAATATAAAAAATAATAAATATAAATAATTATAAATGACTAGGTGCACATTTACATGTTTGCAGTAAATATTAATTTATCGCAGTTGCAGTCAAATTTATATAATTTGTATCATTTTATCTCTCTTTTTTTTTAGATCTCTTAATAGAAGCAGGTGTTCACGTCTAAATAATCTCGTTTCCTTCTAGTGTCTAACTAGTGTCCTTTCTATTTTTCAGCTGTGGACTTCAGATAACCAGGGCGACGGCGAAGACACCGAGGAGGGCCGAGAAAACTGAGTGTCTCTCTCTGTCCGTCCTTCCCCCGTTATTCACCTGCCATCGTTCCAGTTCACCATCAACACTGAGACCACCTCATCGTCGACTTCTGTCTCTTTTAGTTCTTTTATTCTCGCGCCTTCCTTGCTTTCTTCCTTCCATGTCATTGTGGGGTTTTTTTCTAAGGATTTGTGTAATGGGAGGTGGGTGGGCGGGGTTAAATAGGGGGCGGGTGGGCGTTGGGATTTGGTTGGGGCAGGGGGCTGGGAGGGGGATGAAGTTTGTCTGCTGTTAACCTTGTTTTCTCCGTGGGGAGCTCTAGGTTTTCGCATTAGCGTGGAAGAATGTGGGTGAGGGCAAATTCTCAGCTCATGCAAAGTTGCAAGTCAAACCCTTTTGTTATTTGTATACTGTATGTAAATCTCTGTCAAGGAGTTTGTGCATTCGTCATTATGTACACCGGCAAGTTAGCATCTGCATCATAATCAGCCCTTGTCTTCGAGTAGAGGTGGGGATAGCAGTGCTAGTCTTTAGCTAGGAAAGAAGCAATGGCAGAGTCACGTCAAATAGTGAGCTGCTCGCTCGCACGTCATGTAAAACGATGGGCAAAAAAAAGGTTACATTCCATTTATTGTCACTTTCAAGTTTCGTATTCCAGGCATTCGGTGCCCTGCAAATGGCATTTACTTATTCCCTGTTAATTACGAGGTATAGAGGATCCTAAGAACAAAGAGCACATAAGCTTGATACTGTTACCGTATGACTGTACAAGCAGCGCAGTAGGAAATGCTAGTGTGATTAAATTTACCAATAATGGCTCATTTTGATTTTCCTTTTTCCATTGATTTCTTTTGATACTTGCCTAATTTGCATGTGGCTATGAAGTAGTTAATATGGGGAGGAAAGGGAGTACTGTTTGGCTGGCTAGCTTTGTGTCATGTCTCTGGAATTTTCATACAGAACACCCAAGCATAAATGTTATTTGGAGGGAAAATATGTAATTTCATGTAAGTGGATTAAAAAAATAATTTAACACAAAATTTTTACTATGTGTTTTTTTTCTTAAGATGCTAAAATCAAGATGTAACCCACAAATAAACCATCAGGTCTAAGAAATGCAGTTATTTTCCATTACTTCTGCTGTTCAGAATTTTGATCGGAAATTTGATAATTCCGTCTTCTGTACGTCGTGATTACGAGCTCATTGCATTCACATTTTGAAATGGTGGGGCATTCAAGCTATTTTTACCAAGAAAACTCGTATTTACGATAATTTCGAGAGAATGTAAAGGCAGCATAAATGCATCAATATGACTTTTACTTTGAAACTATGGTAATGGTTTCCATAAAAATAAATAAATCAACACTGATAATAAGAAACCAGCATATTAGAATGATGAAGGATCATGTTACACCGAAGACTAATGTAATGATGCTGAAAATTCAGCTTTGCCATCACAGTAATAAATTACATTTTAGAATATATTAAATTAGAAAAGATTTAATGAATGTGGCTTTCAAAAACATTGGAAAATCTAACTCAACACAACATTTTGAAAGGTAGTGTGCGTGTCCATATAGATGGATAAATTATATGTATGAAAACAGGTGTGACACTAAGAGATGCTTTGAGATCATCAGATTTCCTTTCCTTTGTCCAAGACAAATCAGAGTCCCAAGGCATAAAATATATTGTGCAACAATATATTAGTTTACTGAAAGTTGATTCCATTTAGAAAATCTACACCCTCTTAAAAGGAAAATATCAGCAAACATAAGTACACTGTTACACACCAGTTTCTGAGAAACCGATACTAACTGAAGATGTTCATTTAAATTTTTTTTTATATATATATATTTTTTTAAACATAAAAAATATCAAAAATACTATGAAGCTACTGGTTTTAGATTTTCATAGCTATTTTTTGTGAATTTGCAAGTTTTAAACAATTTCTAAATCAAAATGTCACTATATATACAACAGTTTGACAGGCACTCTGTGACACCAATGCATCCTATCATATACGCATGATCAGGCATTAACCATATATTTAGATTATAATTTGTAATCAAACATTATAACCAACATATAAGAATGCTGGTTGAAATACATTTATTTATTAGTAGAACTGAAGCCTCAAAAAGCATGTCACATCTGAAAGCTCAAAATGATGTATGTACTATGGCATACACCAGAAGCCCCAGCTGAAACAAGCGGCCCGGAGTGACTGTTTGAGCGCTGTTGCAGAGATGTCCTTTACAGCAGGTCAGGTCCACCGTGACACTGGTCTGGCCGATCGGGTTGGACAGGTCACCATCACACAAACTTCTGGTAGCACATCCTTTCATTATAATCTTTCCATCAGTATTGACTGTTGATAAAACGATAAAGAGGATTACACAGTCATTCTGTTATTTTAAGGGGGAAAAAGTGTTAAGATCAAAACTGTCAACAACAATGACACAAAAGAATTATTTAAGGCAGTGAGCCTTTGAAAAATGAAACCGTTTCATGGCCTGCAGTAGTGAGCAGAGGTAGCATTCTCCTATGTCGATTATGTCAGAAAAAGCCTTAAGTATACATTATTTCTCCTATTTAAAAAAACAAACAAAAAAACACCTTTTAACCTCAGTTGTCAAAGGCAATCTCATGTACTCTACCTTTAAAAAATGTTTTTTTAAGAATTCATTATTTTTTAATAACATTAAAACAATATTAAAAAGTAATTTGTTTCTGTGAAGGCAAAGCTGAATTTTCAGGAGCTCTCAGTCTCACATGATCATTTAGAAATCCTTGCTGATTTGGTCCTCAAGAAACATTTTATTCATGGTTGAAAACATGGCTGCCTGGTTAGGATTCTTTGATGAATTTAATAAATGTGGCTTTCAAAATCATTGGAAATGTTTTTGAATCGGAATTCCAAAAGAACAGCATTCTAATGAAAGTTAGAAAGTTCTAGTTTTTATTTATTTTATTTTATTTTAGACGTCTTTACTTTTGATTATTTGAATGCATCCGTATTAACACACACACATTTTGTTTATTTTGTCACATTTTGCACATGTTTGTTTTAGTGAAATGTGGGGACATTCCATAGGCGTAATGGATTTTATACTGTACAAACCTGCCCCTAAACCTACCCATCACAGGAAACATTGTGCATTTTTACTTTCTCCAAAAAAAAAAAAAACTCATCCTGATTTTAAGCATCATATAAGCATTTTGAAATATGCTTTATATAAGTATTTTGAACAGTGGGAACATGGGTAATGTCCTCATATTTCACCCTCTCCTTGTACTACCTATGTCATTGTTTCCTGATACTTTACAAAAACAAGCACAGACACACTTTGTTTACTAAGACTGTGACCATTTTTCTCATACTCTCTTGTCTTGTGTTTTATCTTACCTGTTGCCTTGATACAATGATCTTCTTCATCAGCACAAGGTAAAGTTGATGAGCAGTTTTCTCCCTTGCAGGTGTAGCATTGTATTCCATTTGGGATCCTTCTGGGTGGTCCTATGAAATATGCATAATTAAAGCAACGGAATGTGCTGTACTCCATTGGATTTTCTGTCTGATATCAATTCTTTGAATTTGTCATTTTATTGTCACGCAACATTCTTCCTCTTGTGTTGTGTGCGTACCTGGTTCGCTCTGGTTATCATTGCAGAGGTTAGTGTTGCAGCACTGATTGTTCATGACTACAGCTATAGTTCCAAAGTTTACAGATGCAGTCACACACTGTCGAGTTAGAGTGCAGTTCTTCATAATCATGTCAGTCAATGTGTTGTTTCCTACAGTAGAAATTTACATTGGACTGGTTTATAAAAAATACAACAAGATACATTTCAGTTCAAAAATTTAGTCTGCCACAAAACTTACCATAAGATGTGATTTTCATGTTCCCACACTGACCGACAGGACACTCCACTTTAGTTTGAGCACATTTATTTGATGTCTCAGGAATGCACTGATAGCAGGTTAGGGAATTTGCTGAAAGTGAACAAGTCTACACTGTTTAAGTGCTGCAGTTTTAAATGAATCAATAAACACACAAACATTTAAAAATAAAGTGTTCTTGTAGATCATTTCTGAAAATATGATATAATGCAAAGTAAATCTTAAGGAAATACATAGGCAGCAAACCTTAATTTAATAAATAAAGTCCACCTTTTGACAAAGTCCTCAAATACTGCAGGAAATAATATTACACAGTACTAAATACCAAAGTGTGCGTAAAAATCCAACAATTACCTTTGTAGAAAAGTGCACACATGAGAATAAAGAGGACAGATGGTGCCATTTTGATTTGAGCTCAGAGTCAGACTGAGATGAGAAGGGAGGGACAGGAGACTACATCCCTCAGAAACATGAAACACGCTGAAACTGATAGCTACTGTACCACTAAAAAAAGTGTTGCCAACGTGTCAGGCAACTATCATTTTTTTCAGCTGAAGTTTCTACAGTGAATCTGAAGTTTTGAAACTTTTTGGTTTGAATACTGATATGATAATGTCAAGTATGTATGGCAGAGATTGAGAATTCATGTTTTATAGGTTATTTTATGCTGTTTAATGTATAGAACAGTAGAGATAAACAGGAAAGAAGTGGGAGAAAAGGAAGGAATATGATCCTGGTGTGACCTCACCCTGCGCCCCTGTGGGAATCGTGTACCTGCACTGAGTGTGTTGTAGTAATGGCCTGCAGCTTGTACAGACTGTATAAATAAAGTAATATTAACAGACAATGACTGAATTGTCTTGTGTAGACAATAAATAAATAAAATAAAAGACTATTAAGTTTAATAAGCAGAGTAATCATTGCAAACACTATTCTGTAGTACACGATTGCTTTGTATTTAAAGGTGTCATGAACTGGCATTTTTTATTTTTTTTAAACTGTTGTCTGAGGTGAATTAATGACGCTTGTGTGGTTTTTACATTCAAAAACATCATAACTATAGCAGAACAAGAACGGAACATAATGAGATTGATTCATCGGCCTGCCGAGCCCTGGCCCATACATGTCTGAGTCCAGCGTGCTAAAGTTATGCTCTGTTAGACACGTACACATAAGCAAAACAATATATAATGCAGTACTATTACATATAAAAACACGTTTTACTCACATGTGTTGCACCATTCCTCCTGTCAGATCCAAATCCAGCATCCAGAGATTTGTTTACAAATGATCCCGCAGTGCACTGAAGTAAATGTCTTCCCCACGTGAGCTGGAAGTTCATTAAAAATAAAGTTCAACCACACATTCCTAATATTAGGATCCGAAGGAAGCTTATGCAGCGACTGTGTTCTTCCACAACCAGGAATAGCGCAATATCTTGCTATCTTCCTCGGCATGTTTATTGTTGTTGACCTCCATGAGTCGGTGGGCGAGGCTACTAAACTACATGCGCTCATTATTCTGTAGAGGCGGTGTTTCATCGCGCACTGACGTCAGTATAAAGCACAGGACCGTTTGTTGAGCCTGGTGTCTATAAAAGCTTTTCTTTGACTAACAATGAAGTTTTCAGCTCTGAAACTTACAGGATATTATTATATTACCATGACCTTTTATATATCAAATGCTCAAGGGAAAGTTGATTCCTCAATTCATCACCCCTTTAAAATATTTTAAAACATATTTTTAAATACTTTTCATCTTCAAAGGTTAGTTTAATATCCTGACAAGCGAGACCCACATCAAGATGTTTGGTCTGGAAACTCACCATTGACAGGGCTCAATCCGAGGAGCGGATCCAAAGCTGATTCGAAAGACCGCCGTTTGCCAGCCTCTGTGTTTACTAGTAAGCACAACTTGGTTGTCATTATGTTAAGCCCCGCCCACCGACTCCATACATGATGTGATTGGTCTGACTAGAGTTTGTTTTTTACAGCTCAGACGTGTATTGAGAGTTGCTAGACAATACTCACGGCAGATTAGATTTGCTGCCGCTAGGGTGTGTCTAGAATTCTAGGCTATTAGTTTAATAGAAGAGTTTTGTGCACAAAAAAATCAAAATAACTTTTAGTGATGGCCGATTTCAAAGCACTACTTCCTGAAGCTAGTACAGCATATTGAATTAGCTGTTTGGATCATATATATACAATGGCCCTGTCCCAAATGGCACACTTCATGTGCACTTTCTGTCTTGTGGACTTACAATGGCCATTGCGTGCGCGTGTCTGTTAAGTCCACAAGACCGTAGGGTGTCCCATTCGTTATTTAAGCTTAAAGAAGGGTGCTCGTGAGTGCCCCCTTTGCGGCTGCAATGCGCCTTCGATGGACACTTCAGCTGAGCCCGCAAGTTTGCGAGCTACGCAGAGGACTTCTACCCGGCAGTCAAAACAGCATTACGTTGTTAAAGTGTGGACTCAGAGGAAGACCATGAGGGTTTAGGGTGCCATTTGGGACAGGGCCAATGGTTCGGATCGGATCACCAAAGTCACGTTGTTTCAGCAGTTTGGTGGTTTGACACACGATCCGAGCCGCTGAATCAATGCTGATTCGTTAAGCTCCGAAGCTTCAGGAAGCAGTATTTCGAAATCAGCAATCATTAAATAAGTCTGGGGTTTTTTATGCACAAAAACTATTTTCTTCACATCATACAATTATTGTAGAACCCCTGTAGTGAGATTAACAACGTCTTTAATACCTTTTATGGGTCTTTTGAGAAAAAATGTCATTGGAGGCATTTCTGAGCCATCAGATTTCAACAAAAATATCTTCATTTGTGTTCTGAAGATGAATAAAGGTCTTAAGGGAGGGTGAGTAATGACTTTAATTAATTTTTGGGTGAATAAACCCTTTAAATGCACTAGGCTACAGCATGGTTTGCAACCTTTTCGATTCCTTTAGTTTATCCAAGACCATATATTATCATTCTTTCTTTTAATATAATTATCCCTACTTAAACGCATGAATGTTTTTCCAATCATTATTACCTATTCGGGTCTTTAGCGACCTGGATCTATCTCATGGATAGATGTCTACCTGTACCTGAATATAAAACTCTATCTGATATTAGATTCAGTTACAGAAGAATGAAATAAAGCATATTTTGTTACCTTTTGGAGCTTGGGATGATTCAGCTTGAGCAGAGCTCATTTCCCAGTACATTCAGCATCTCATTTTCGCAATCTCCAATTCTCAAAACTATCATTTTCAACATCTTCAAGATCGCTGACAGCTTCTTCACCAGATCCACCATCACGTGACAGTGACAGTAATATTTGATTGCGTTCACTACTTGCTCTGCAGTAAATCGCTGATATATAGCCATTTTTTAAGTTTTGCTAATGATTCCTTTTATTATTTTGTCCCTGCTGTAACTATGAGTGAAACGTCACTACATCATTGTGTATCAGACATGGCCACTTTCTGGAATAAAGGGGAACTGCACTTATTCAGTCATCAAAGATTCAATGATTGTGCAGAAAAACTAATCTTATCTTACATTATTACTCTCCTCGGGTCTTTAGTGACCCTATACGATTTCTACAAAAAATAAATGGGAAAACAGGATTTTTTTAAATAATTGTATTATTGCCTTGATATATTGTTTATTATAAATGGATTGAGAAACACTAAGAAGCTGATTTTTTTTATTTATCAGTTTACTGGTGTAGGCCTACATGTAAACGCACCAATGTGTTGTGACCGGTTTGAGGTCCTATAACTTTTTTAAGTAGGCTATTGTTTTTTTTAAATCCAAACATTCAAGGAAAACAGTTTTTGTCATGAAACAACCCCTTTAACATATTGTTTTACATTCTATGTAAATCTATTTTAGCCTCAAAAAATTTCAGAAATCGTGTGAAGGTTGGTTTAGTATTTTCCCCTAACAAGCCTTAGGAAACTGTTTACAACAGATATAATGATGCATAAATGAAAACCAAGAACATTTTGAAAAGTCTGGAAAGTAAAGAAAGTATTTAATGATCATATCTACAATTTTCTCCACCACCAGAGGTCTCCATCTCAGACTGCTCATTCAGGCTCATTCAGAGACCCACTTTCAAACACAAGAACTCTGGCCCCAGAAACCAAATGTTAAAACCTAGAAAAGTCATTGCACTCGATTAATTGTTCAAAGCATGAATCAAAAGAGCAGAAATAGAGAGAGAAGTGGTACCAGCATCACAAAATAAACTCTCAAGCTCTGAGCAGTGTTACACAAGTTTCCCTCACAGCATTTCATGTTAACAGCAGTGCCATACAACTTTACAGGTAATCCCAGAGGTTGTGTTCCGTTGGTCCCGCAGAACAACTTGCTTGAACATCCTTTCATGGTCACCTTTTTGACAATCAAGTCAACTGAGAAAAAAAGAAGAGCTGGTGTAAAGTTTAAAGCCTTAAATAGTAAATTGCTACGTCATTCTGTCTATGCACTGTAAAAAAAAATTGTGTAGGTTTTTGTTGGTTTAACTTAAAAAAGTAAGTAACCTGGTTGCCTTAAAATTTTGAGTTTATTGAAATAAAAAAATTGATTTGATACAATGAAGGAAATGTGTTTAATAAATAGAAACTCAAAATAGTATTGTATCTGAACCACATAAAAAAAATTATAAATCATGAAAATAGCACTATTTGACATGTTTCACTGCGTCATCAGTAATAAAACACACACAATTACCCAATATGCTTACAAAATCTTTTAATAATATATATTTTAATAAAGGTTGTCGACTCTCAAAAAAATTTCATTGTAATAACTAAAAAAATGTATTTCAATGAACTCATGAAATTTTAAGGCAACCAGGTAACTATTTTTCTAAATATTTTTTTACAGTGTGCATATAGATTCATTAAAACTTTTAATACAAAATGACTTCACCTGTTGTAACAAAGCACTGAGTCTCATCACCCTCACAAGCCAACGTTTTTGAACAGTCAGTGTCATTGCAGGTGTAACAGCGCTTCCCATTGAGAGGCTGTTTTGGCAAGTCTGTACAGGTTCCACAAATAAATGATGGGGAAATAAATCAAATGTACCTCATCTTCTTGTATAACACCCTAAGTACTATATATATGTGAATACGAATACTATCAATTCATATATATTTTTAAAATCTGCTCATATTACTAAAATAATGTCAAGGGAAAAAAGACCTCATAAGTACCTGGTGCATTTTCAGAGTTGCAGTAATCAGCATTGTTACAGCATTGGGTGTTGAAGGTCACTTTGGTTTGTCCAGAATTCATGCTCCCGTTAACACACAAAACAGGATCTGCGCAGGTCTTCATGTAACTGTCTAATTTTTTGCCATCTACAAGGAACAACATTAAAACCCCTTCAGTATCAAAAACCCCAACTTACCCATTTTCAGAATCAAGTCATTCTTACCCGTGTAAATGTTTGTGGCCGTGGCTCCACAGCGATACGGACAGGTTGCTAAAGCTACTGTACATGTTCCTGGTGGGCCTGTACATGTATAGCACTTCATTGTCAGTGCTGAAAAAGATAAATAATACAAATAAAATAATACAGTCTGGTATTATTCTGGTATCAGTATGAATTTGTTAAAGAAATAAATAAAATAAAAATAAATATAAAAAAAACATGCCGAAGAAGTGAATTGTTGAGCGGCTATAAAGAAATAGTACACATTTAAAATAAATACCTAAAATAAATAATAAAAATACCTTTGGAGAAAAAAACACAGGTGAGAAGCAGAGTGATGTGCAGTGCCATGGTTGGACTAAGTGAAGGATGTCAGCTTGCCAGAGTGAGTTGATATATATGCTCTTCCACAGGTCTGATTTGCATTGCAGCCACAGCCATTAAACTAAAACAATCAGCTTGAAGCTGAATGCAAAGAAAATATCCAGAACTTAACCTCAAGGAGGAAGAGTACAAAATATATATATAAATCACACTTTATAGGTATCTTTATATGTTTACATAAAAATGGTTAGTTACAATAGGCTACTTATTGTGTTCTTGTTGTATTGTTTTGCTGTGATGCAGTACGGTTAGTGACAGGTTTGGTGGTATGAGTAGGTTTAAGGGTGGGTTAAGCTGTAAGGGAAGGGTTAACAGATGTAATTATATCCAGGTATAATTTTAAATATAAGTACAATGTAAAAACATGCATGTTGTCTCTATCAAAAGATTGATTTAAATGTTAGTACATAGTTAAAGACACAATATAAAGTGTGACCTTTTTTTAATAAATTAGATGTATTTCATTAATAAATGAAATGTGTCTCCCTCAAACATATATCACAGATTCTTGGCCTATCCTATAATTATGCTTTTTTTTTCTATAAGAATGCAAATGTCATGTTTACATGATGTGTAGTTTTTCCCTATTTTTGCATTTTCCTGTGACGCTGACCTTTTAAAAACAAATTCTTGTAATGGCACTTGTGTGCGAAACAACATGAGAGACTGAAGCTGAGACTTTATGAATGAGTCATAAAGGATACACATCTATTTAAATCAATAGTATTGTATACACAGACAATCCTTTTATTTATTTATTTGTATGTTTTTATTCATTTCAATGTATTGTAAACCCATTTTAGTTGTTATGTTTTTGATGTCTCTTTACTGTTGTAAATGTTTTATGCCTATCTTTAAGGCCTAAAAATCGCAATATGGGCTGTTCATTTCATCTATTGAAATTTTGAAAATGCGAGTTTGAATCGTAAATGTGTAAAAAAAAATGGTATGCTTGACAGTCTAACAGTCTTTGATGGATAATTAAAAAAACTGAAATAATAATAAAAAAATTATATAATTATGTTATATTTATATAATACAATTATATTATGCATGGCCAGTAAAAACTATATATAAATTATATATAGTTTTTACTGGCCTTGCGATTAATAGGAACCAAATGATCGGAACCAAAAGCCAACATTTCGTTTCCTCATCGGCCTATTTTCAGGTTCGTACCGTTTTGTTCACACAACAGTCCTGTACCTGGGGACGCTGACATCTTCAATTTAAATACTACAATATTATAGAAATTATATAAATTAGCTATTTTACTACGTAGTTGCATCATGTAAGTCGACATTCCTATTTAAGCTAAGATTGCTTAGTCATTAATTAGTAAGTCATGGATGTCGACAACCGAATAGTAGTCATATTTTGATATCTAATGTTCTTGCCGTATTAAACTCTATAACTTAGATAGGTATAAACGTTAGAATGCCAAATAATCGCCATACTTTTGAACATTAAGAAACTGCTCTCCAAACTTTGCAAGAATAGTTTTAATGGTAAAACGTCCAGCACTCAACAGCAGTATCTAGCAAGCAAGCATGTCGGAGTCCGGTCACAGTCAGCCCGGTATGTACGGACAGGGAAGGAGGAGGAGGCGACGGCGAGACCGAGACCCAGGACCGCCTGGTCAAAACCTCTCAGGCCCCAGTCGTGATCGAGACTATGTTCCTCGTGAGCGTAGGGTGAGATTGTCTATCTAAACATAATTTTTTGGTAACATAAATATTATGAATGTGGAATATAATTATGTACTTTAGATGTATTATTTATGTACATATTTTTACTTATTTATGTATTTCGTTAATCTGTTTTTATTTAAATAATGATATCCTTGTTAAATAATTGTATGATTACTATCACATTCATAGGATGGGAGTGAGGAACCTTCAGGACCTCTTCTACAGAAGACCCCCATTATTCTTGCTAAACCTCCTGGAGAGCGAATAAGTGTATGAATTATATAATTTATCTTTATCCTACACAAGCAATTTGTGCATAGGTTTTGTATAGACATACTGATGTAAAATGTGTTTCTTGGTTCGGTTTCAGTCCAAACCAAGTGCTCCAGCGAGTGGAGCCCCGTCTTTGGAAAAGCCGATCATGCTCATTAAGACCAGAGATGAAGGGGGGAAACCTGGGAACACTCCGGATGTTCCTCCTTCAGCCTCAGGGGCAGGAACTGTCAAACTAGAGAGGGAAGGTCAGCGGCCAACTCAACCCGTGTATCAGATCCAGAACAGAGGCATGGGCTCAGCTGCGTCCGGTGGAGCTGTGGATCGTCAGTAATTTTCTCACGTTTTGCTTCTTAAGGCCCCGATTTACTCACCTCAAAGCTGTTTTTAATTTTTTGCTTTGGGAAAAAAGAAGTTTGAAATATATGAGCAGTGGTATAATGTTAGCAAACACATCCCAACGCCATCCACACTGCCTTTCCATAGCAATATAAACACACACCAAAAATTACAGCGATGGAGAGAACCGTATTTACGAAAACATCTGATCAAAGCAATGTGGATGTTTGCTAAAGCACTGCAATTCAGCACTCCAGTTAAGTCAGGTCATGTTTATCTATTCTATATACCACTTTGTATAATAAATTGCCTAAAATTAATCAATTGCTTTACAGTATTAAACATGAAAAGTCAGTCTTTTTTAATTTGAATTACAACTTGAATTTCTACTATAAAGCCGCTCTCGGTTTGTTCATGTTTTTACTCGTGACGTCTGACTTGGACACTCTGAACAGAAGAAATGAACCAGAGAAGATTTCGATGTCAAAGAAGGCGGAGCCACACCTACCGATTACGTAATCACACCAGACCAATGGTGTTTACAAGCCTGGGCCAACTTCTTTGGAAAGTTCCGGAAGTTTCAGCTGTGGATTTTGTTTGAAGTGACATCACACCAGTTCGTTCTTCGATTTCGCTTGTAGTGTATCGGGGCCTTAAAAGTCACCAAAAATTGATGATGAATCTTCTCCTTCTTTTTTTTTAAATTAGATTTTATTATTTATTTTGTTAAACATAGCAGGACCACACAGTATATATACATTTACACACATTCACACATCATCCACATAATTACATAACAATAACACAGAAGAGGTCTGCTTTTTTTTTTTTTTAAAGTGACACAAATATCAACTTTCAATGTTTCTTCTTGATTTCCATTGTGACTTTTGAAGTTGTTCATTATTACAATTATACATTTTTAAGAGCTTGTTCAACATAAATAGCTGAATTTACGTATGTGACCCACACATACATATATATTCGTGAAGAAAATAAACATTGTTCTTTTTCTAAGAGAATCTAATTTTCTCTAGCTTCAAATGCTTAATTACATCCCTTATCAGATTTAAGTGTCTATGTGCAAAACATTTTTTAACAATAATAATCGTCGTCATGCTAGTAGAGTGAAAAATTAAATATACTATGTTCTGCACAGTTTAGCTATATTAAAATATATATAGCTAAAGAACTGCTACTTAGGCATCAATAGGACTTTGCATTATTGAAAATATTAGAAAAACACTGTTCCAGTAGATTGATAGCTTTTGATGTCTTATTTTGTTTAATGAAATATTGCAGTATTTATTATAAATTGTTTATCTGTATATATCTTCGTTTAAATTTTTCGGCACAGTGGTTGGACGACCTGTCACTCACATGAGATCAGATAATTCATTATAAATACTGACTATATTCCATAATGTTCCTCTTTGTAATTACAGTGGTGGTTTCAATGCAAATATTTACACATGTAAGCTCTAAACATTTACGATGTGTTTTAGTTTTTGATTATTTCTGTGATAAACTAATCATCTTTCATGATATGATTTTCAGCTGTGATTGGCCAGACTAAGCTCCTCCCCCCTGAGAAAATGAAGCACAGCATAAAGCTGGTAGATGACCAAATGAATTGGTGTGACAGCGCAATGGAGGCAAGGGCATGTTTATTCTGTTAATAACTTAATAGTGTTGTGGCTTGTGTCTTTTGCACTATGTAAGTGCGTAATAGTCTGATAAATATATGCTGAATGTATGTTTATTGTGTATCTCAGTATTTGCGAGACCAGACGGATATGTTAGTAGTGGGAGTCATTGGACTACAAGGCACAGGCAAGTCCACAATCATGTCTCTCCTGTCTGCAAACAGCCCCGAAGAGGACCAGAGGTTAGTCCTTCATCAGCATAATGATTCTGTATTTGTTACCAATTTGTTTATTCCTTTTATCCACTTCACTGTTATTGCGTTTCACCCACTGGTTCTCTGTTAAACAGGGCATATGTATTCAGAGCTCAGACGCAGGAGATCAAGGAGAGAGCTGGGAACCAGAGCAGTGGAATCGATTTCTACATCACTCAGGAGAGGGTCATCTTTCTGGACACGCAGGTCAGACCTTAGAGTCACACAGAACAGTGCTGTTTTCAGAATGCAGGCAGCTACTTGAAAAAAACCTAATGCTTATTGTCATCTTCAGCCAATTTTGAGCCCTTCTATTTTGGATCATCTCATTAACAATGACCGCAAGCTTCCGCCCGAATACAACCTCCCACATACGTATGTGGAGATGCAGGTGAGTTGTTAAAGAACACTGTGTCATGTAGCATTTTACAAATAACTTTGTAAAATATTGTAAAAGTGAAATAATTGTTATTTTTCCATTTTCCACTGTTTGGTTTAGTCTCTGCAGATCACTGCCTTCCTCTTCACTGTATGCCATGTTGTGATTGTGGTTCAGGACTGGTTTACTGATATCAACTTATATAGGTATGCTAATAACTTCATTCCAAGGAGTACCTATAGAGTAGTATTGCATTCTTCATATCTCTGAAAAGCCTTTAGTTTTATTATTTTTATAAAAGAAAGATATGCTGTACCGAGTCTTTCCGAAAAAAAACGAGCGCCTGGAGGCCTATCGTGTGGGCGGAGCTAAATAATCACAAGCACACGCAGCTATTGCATGAGAGCGTCTGTAAGCTGTGACATCCTCAAGCGTGAAAAAGAAAACGTTACCCTAATAACCATGGCTATCAATCAGTTTCAACTAATACATATATGATCCAGAATCAGATCCGCAGGATGTCCGTCTCTGTGGTATGTACTGTATTTAGTGGCCTGACAACATTCGTGTGGGTTTACTCGTGGTTTCTTTTGACATTATTTGGTTTATGGACTATTGTATGCGACTAAACTAGCAAGCAAAGGGGTTTTGCACGGCAGACTGCTGTTTAGAAAAACAATGGAGTAGCACATTTGGATAAATAAGCACTCACTTTGTTTATGTTTAGGGTGGTTTTACAATAAACAAACAGACACCTATAATGGTCAGCTAAACAAATGTATTTAAACACACACCATATATCGCATGCTCCATTGATAAATTAACTATACACGATCGTGTTGTTTACTGATGTTTACTTACATCCAACATAGTCAACAACATAGACATTTTAACCAGTTTTATTCACCGGCTGCTTCCAAAGCTGGACCGTGAACCTTTATCGTTGGGAACGCTCCGTCTAAAGCACACTTCTTTGGTAACATTATTGATTTTGTGAAGTCCTGTGACAGCAGTGACCGTGGAGATCCACTTTTGCGACACAAGTGAAGTGTGATGTTGTGACGCTTCTTGTCATTTCTGCGTTCAAATCGGTTCAAATGCAGCGCTGCCTTCCTGGAATGCTATGCGGGCGCGTTAAAGTCGCTTGACGTCACCCATAGGAATAAAGTGGAGCGCTGCGGGACACAGAAATACTCCATCAAACGTCCAACATTAGTTTTTGAAACTTTGTCTATATTTAGGATGGGAATCCTTGTCTTTAACAGTGTAAAAAGCTCAGTATGCATGAAACAACATATAACACGATTATCTTTTCATTACTCATTTTGTCTTTTCAGCACCTGTTAGTGGGTGGGATATATTAGAAAGTGAACATTTTCTCCTCAAAGTTTGTGTTAGAAGCAGGAAAAATCAAGTAGTGCTCGCTGCAGAGCATAATGGAGCTTAAGGGTGGAGCATAACCTGTTTAATGGGAGGAGAGAGAGGGTTATGGGTAGGGTGAAGGTGTAGTTAGGGGATCTCCACCCATCATGCCTACACTCGGTCAAGATAGTGGGAGCTGGAGGTCCAGAGAGGGTGGGGGGTGTAATGGCTCTGCAGTGAGTAGGCTCTCAGAAAAATGGGCAAATGTAAGGATTTGTACAAGTTTGATAAGGGCCAAATTGTAATGGCTAGAGGACTTGGTGTGAGCATCTCCGAAACTGTAGCTCTTGTGGTCAGTACCTGTCAAAAGTGGTCCAAGGAAGGAACAGTGGTGAACTGGCGACAGGGTCACTGATGCAACGTGGGGAGTGAAGGGTGGCCTGTGTGGTCCAATCAAACAGACGAGCTACTGTGTAGCTTAAATTGCTCATACACTGTTAATGATGGTTCTGATAGAAAGGTGTCAAAAAATTGTTGTAATGGGGCTGTGTAGCTGCAGACCAGTAAGGTTGCCCATGCTGTCCCCGGTCCACTGCAGAAAGGGCCAACAGTAAGCATCAGAACTGGACCTCGGAGCAATGCAAGAAGGTGCCCTGCCACAAAGCCAAAATTCAGAAATGGGTTCAGAAATGGTTAGAGGAGCACAACAACGAGTTTGAGGTTTTCACTTGGCCTCCAGATTCCCCAGATCTCAATCCAATCGAGCATCTGTGGGTTGTGCTGAACTAACAGGTCCGATCTATGGAGGGCCCACTTTGCAACTTACAGGACTTAAAGAATCTGCTGATAACATTAGGTTATAATGTTATGTCTAATCGTTATGAGTGTATGCATGTGTGTGTGTGTGTATATATATATATATATATATATATATATATATATATATATATATATATATATATATATATACACTTTATCTTTAATTGTCATAGTTAGTAATACCAATATATTATCTCAAGAAATACAGACATTCACAAGTCCAGTATATGAAACTGGAGACTGAAAACTAACAGTTGTGTCCATAACCAGGTTTTTGCAGACTGCTGAGATGCTGAAACCCTCGACTCCATCCGCCAGTCATGACAGCACCGGCTCCTCAGGGGCAGATGATGGCTCTGAGTATTACCCCCACATAGGTAAGAAAACTATTAGTGTTCTTTAAATAAAAAAAGAAACTGTACTTTGACATTCATAATGTGTGAAGCTGCTGGCAAATGCTCACAGATTATGTTGTGTATAAGGGTTTAACGCATGTCTTTTCTTTCTATTTTCATAGTTTTCTTGCAGAACAAAGCGAGAAGGGAGGAGTTCTGTCCACGAAACTTGAAGAAGATGCATATGGCAGTTGACAAGCTTATGGCTCATTCTCACCTAAAATATAAAGGTCAGTCCTCTTTACGTGACAGTAAACACATTTATTAACACAAATTGATTGTGATTTGGTGTTTGGCTAATTGACTTAGTTTTTTTGCTTCCTGTTGAAGGCACATTATCCATGCTGGATTGTAACATATTCCCGGGACTGAATCGAGACTACTTGGAGACAGAAGTCAATCTTTTCCTCTTACCTATGATGGAGAATGATGGGGAAGATGCTTTGACAAGAGCAGGTCAGAACTGTTGTTTAGCTAATTGTTATGTTAAATTTCAAAATTGTAGCATATTTACAAGGAAATCATTTTGTGTCATAACCAAAAGTGTTCCTGGAGATAAAGAATCATTTTCGGTTATTTTCTTTTTTTTTCTTTTTAGTGAAATACAATTTTACTGCTAAATACTGCTGTTCATTAGTGTCTTTGAAAACATGTTTTGTTACTTATAAGGGGCTTTTGCACCATGTAAACGGTTCGATTTTTCCTAATAACTATTGGCTGACGTACCCAATTTTTTGGCTTGTCCGCACAGCAGGGACAGGTAAAATTTTAGCAATAGAAACGTCTTTTGGGGGAATAAATTAGCTTCTACTTCAGAGTAGGTTCTATCCCAGCACAACATAAACTACCAGTGATGTAAGTGTACAGTGATTAGCCGAACACATGCCATATGAAACACTGGTACCTGCCATTTTTAAAAAGCAGTGTAAACACACAGTTTACTTGTACCTATTCCACGAACACAGAAAATGGCTGATAGATGGACCTGTGCTGAAGTCCAGGCATTTTTTAACCCCTACTGAATTCTTGGCATTGTTAAATGCCGGCTTATTGACTTGACTTACATTACTTGAGAGTTCCTCTGACGGTGCGAATACATCCAGGATATTGGCCCTTGTGGGGGACTGTCCTGGAGGGCAGTTCCTATAACTGGTGTGAAAACCTCTATTTAGCTCATATTGTTGGAGAGCTCATGAAAATAGGCCTTTAAAATGATGCAACAGATAGATATTTGAATTTTTAGCAAGTGTGCTTTTCCATGATTCTCTATTGTCCTTAATGAACCTACTAACTTCAATTGCATTTGATCTGTATATTTTGTGCACCAGGTTCAGGTCCCCCTCTTTTCTCTCTGCTGCCTGGTTACAGAGGTCATCCCAGCTTTTCTTCACTGGTTTCTAAATTCCGCAGTCAGATCCTGGCTATGTCCCGCAGTCAGCTCTCACACACAATCCTCACTGAGAAAAACTGGTAAGCACGCTAGAGACATAATGCTTTTGTTCTTCCTTTTGGAACTGCATTCTTTATTTAAATGTACATTTTACATCATTTTGAGTGAAATATTTCAATTAAAAAGAGATCAAACAATAGTATTTCCATTTACGTGTGTACATTTGATGTCATATTAAGAAGATGGATGGCTGTATGTGTTTTTACAGGTTTCACTATGCAGCTAGAATTTGGGATGGTGTTAAGAAGTCATCTGCACTCTCTGAGTATAGCCGGCTGCTGTCATAGTCATGACGATGTCGCGTAACCTCTGGGTTCATTGTTAAAAAGGACTGGACCTCTTCTCGGATGTTTTCAGACAGGAAGCAGTTCTATGAGAGAAGATTGGACCACTAAAGTGCAGTAGCGCTGAAGGAGATCTAACTTCTCTGCTTCTGTGAGGCCTGGATCACAGTGCTCTGCGTTTTGGCAGGAGTTGTATTTTGATGGTTCTGAGTTGTTTGTTTTATGTAAATTAGCAGGTGCTTGACAAGGTTATTAGTCGTGTGCAAGAGATGACATGCAAAGATTCAGTGGTTAACATTTTTCTTCATATGGTAAATGTGTGAAGAGGCCTGTGATTTTGGTGTTTTATTCAGCTGATGTTAATAAAACTGTATGATACAGCACATGTTGCTTTCCAGAAATCTGTGTTTGAACAAAAAATTCATGCAATCGAAGCATGATTTTTCTGTATAAATGTTTCATGAGATCAAAAATAATAGTTATTTGTTTCATCTTTCATTTTTAGGTGGTTTCATTTATTTTGATCAGTCATCTAACAATTTTTTTTGGGGGGGGGGGGGCGCAATCAATTATCAAATATTATTAATCAAAGCTATCATAATTCCAAAGTAACATTATCAATCCTGTATCTAATATTTACAATAATTATATATGACAAGTTATGTGAATTTTTTTTGTTAAATACATGTATTGATTGTGTATTAAATGTTTCAGCAAAATAACATAATATTTATGATGGCCATTTAACACATAAAATGTTATTGTTAACACCTGTAATCAGAAAGCATTTTGAAAAAAGAAAAAAAGTTCAATAAAACAATGTTGCGCATGCGCAATACATAGAGTTGTTGTCCGGACGAATTTAGGAGACGGACTCGCGCGTGCGTATATTGTCTAGGGGAGGAGCCAGAACCAAAACACGAGAATTATTAATGAAATCGTTATATTGTAAGTAAACGCGTTGGTAAGAATGACTCTCCCGTTTTCTACTCCTTTTACATACTATAAAATATGTGAGAAATATACTACACTGAAAGTACTGGCACTAACTTGAATCTTGTTCTTTTAAGTGCCAGGTTGTTTATACAGGTTAATATATGTTAAGTATTTAACAAAGTGTGATATCCGCCGTATCTGATATGAGGTCATTGTTATGATTCGACAAAACAACTATTAAAAAGTCCGATAAGTGCACAAGCACAGACCACACCCTCTAAAGTTCCTGGAACAAGATTCAAACTGATTTTATATTGAAGGGAAAGTTTATAATTATTGTAGGTCGCTGAGATACTGTAAGGTGCATCAATGCATATGTATTGTTAATGTATATGTAGATTTTAATAATTTTACTACTTTTGTTTGTTGTTTACCTTTATCTCCTTTTTTTTCAGAGCTGCACAAGAGTTGGCATGGAAATCTTACCATGTGAGGAGGTGGAGCGTGTTGATGGTTCAAAATTACATTTGCAGCAAAGTGGTGACGATTGCACTCAAAAGCCTGTAAGTGGAGCGATGAATCTCATGACTCGTGTCTTTCAGTGAATTTAGAGTGAAACACACAATCTGAATTGTTGCAGAAACGTTTATCATGTCAACTGGTTAAATAACCTATTTTGTTACATAAGTAGCCTATCATTTTCACTAGGAAAATGAGTTGACAAGAAATGCAAATGTTGTTACTGACAAATACAGTAGGGGAGAGAGGAGTAAGATGAACCAGTTTTTTTTACTTATGTTGTCCTCAAGATAAGGTAAAATATATACATACATATACAGTGGGTACGGAAAGTATTCAGACCCCCATACATTTATCACTCTTTGTTATATTGCAGCCATTTGCTAAAATCATCTAAGTATTTTTTTTTCTCATTAATGTTAACACTCCATATTGACAGAAAAACTAAACAAAATTGTTGACATTTTTGCAGATTTATTTCAAAAAGAAAAACTGAAATATCACATGGTCCTAACTATTCAGACCCTTTGCTCGGTATTTAGTAGAAGCACCATTTTTATCTAATATAGTTATCATTGTGTAGTCGTTTTGGGAAAGATGCAACAAGTTTTTCCACTCCTGGATTTGGGGATCGTCTGCCATTCCTCCTGCAGATCCTCTCCAGTTCTGTTAGTTGGATGGTAAACGTTGGTGGGCAGACATTTTTCAAGAACCATTCAAGAATAGTCACAGAGTTGTTATGAAGCCACTCAGATATTTTAGCTGTGTGTTTAGGGTCATTGTCTTGTTGGAAGGTGAATCTTCGGCCCAGTCTGAGGGCTCTCTGGAGAAGGTTTACATCCAGGATATCCCTGTACTTGGCCGCATTCATCTTTCCCTTGATTGCAATCAGTCGTCCTGTCCCTGCAGTTGAAAAACACACCCACATCATGATGCTGCCACCACCATAGCCCCTTTCACACTGCACGTCGGACCCGCAATATTCACGGAACATTGCCGGGTCGCCTTCTGTGTGAAAGCAACCACGTCCCGGGATTGATTACCAAATTCGACCCAGGTCGGGGACCTAGTTATAATGCGATATTCGACCCGGGACGAGCGCTGTGTGAACAAAAGCCGAAACTAATGCCAGAAGAGCTAGTCGGTGTTTTAAACGCAGAGAGTGTTCGTATACAAAAGAAACAAAAATTAAACAAGCAGAAATGTGTGCAAACTGGACACAAGTCGAGACCACGGAGCTCCTTACTATCCTCGCTGAAGCTGAGATCACTCGCCATTATACGTCACATCAGGATGTCACGTGTCAACTCGACCCGGGACCGTAACGCGTTGTGTGTGAAAGTGCACATATTACGGTATTTCGCTGGCAGTGTGAATGGACCAAATCTAGCGGCCCGGGAACAAATGCCGGGTCGCATTATCCGTGTATTTGCCGGAATCGCAGTGTGAAAGGGGCTCTAGCTTCACTGTTGGGACTGTATTGGACAGGTGATGAACAGTGCCTGTTTTTTCCACACATACAGCTAAGAATTAAAGCCAAAAAGTTCTATCTTGGTCTCATCAGACCAGAGAATCTTATTTCTCACCATCTTGAAAGTCCTTCAGGTGTTTTAAAGCTCCCATCTCGCGACTGCATCTCTGGATCTCAGCCACAGTGATCTTTGGGTTCTTCTTTATACTAAGAAGATATGCTATACTACTTCTTACTAAGGCTCTTATCCCCCAATAGTTCAGTTTGGCCGGACAGCCAGCTATAAGAAGGGTTCTGGTCGTCCCAAACATCTTACGTTTAAGGATTATGGAGGCCAGTGTGCTCTTAGGAACCTTAAGTGCAGAAATAAGAATTTTTTTTAAAACCATGGCCAGATCTGTGCCTCGCCACAATTCTGTCTGTGAGCTCTTCAGGCAGTTCCTTTGACCTCATGATTCTCATTTGCTCTGACATGCACTGTGAGCTGTAAGGTTTTATATAGACAGGTGTGTGGCTTTCCTAATCAAGTCCAATCAGTATAATCACGCACATCTGGACTCAAATGATGCTGTAGAGCCATCTCAAAGATGATCGGAAGAAATGGACATCACCTGCGTTAAATATATGTGTGTCACAGCAAAGGGTCTGAATACTTAGGACCATGTGATATTTCAGTTTTTATTTTTTAATAAATCTGCAAAAAGGTCAACAATTGAGTTTTTTTTCTGTCAGTATTAAATGATTTTAGCAAATGGCTGCAATATAACAAAAAGTGAAACATTTAAGGGGGTTTGAATACTTTGCGTACCCACTTTATATACATTCACCTAAAAGATTATTAGGAACACCTGTTGAATTTCTCATTAATGCAATTATCTAATCAACCAATCACATGGCAGTTGCTTCAATGCATTTAGGGGTGTGGATCTGGTCAAGACAATCTCCTGAAATCCAAACTGAATGTCAGAATGGGAAAATATCGTGAGCAATTTTGAGCATGGCATGGTTGTTGGTGCCAGACGGGTCGGTCTGAGTATTTCACAATCTGCTCAGTTACTCGGATTTTCATGCACAACTATTTCTAGGGTTTACAAAGAATGGTGTGAAAAGGGAAAAACATCCAGTATGCGGCAGTCCTGTGGGCGAAAATGCCTTGTTGATGCTAGAGGTCAGAGGAGAATGGGCCGAATGATTTCCATTCCTTTTATGACCACCATGTACCCATCCTCTAATGTCTACTTCTAGCAGGATAATGCACCATGTCACAAAGCTCAAATCATTTTAAATTGGTTTCTTGAACATGACAATGAGTTCACTGTACTAAAATGCCCCCCACAGTCACCAGATCTCAACCCAATAGAGCATGTGGTGGTGGAACGGGAGCTTTGTGCCCTGGATGTGCATCCCACAAATGTGCATCCCATCAACTACAAGATGCTATCCTATCAATATGGGCCAACATTTCTAAAGAATGTGTTAAGCACCTTGTTGAATCAATGGCACGTAGAATTAAGGCAGTTCTCAAGGTGAAAGGGGGTCAAACACAGTGTTAGTATGGTGTTCCTAATAATCCTTTAGGTGTGTGTATATAAATAAGGTACAATGAAAGTATCTAAAGTAATTTCAGGATGTTTGCTATAATTTAAACTTATCAGAATGCATCTCTGACAAAGGGTTTTAAAAATATGGCTTCTTATAAAATGTTTTTTAGACCTGCATGGGTCTGATTCTGTAAATCCGCATTCCCCCGTACCTGCGGTGCGTTAAACCGCATCCAACCCGTTTTCCGACATGGAGCACTAATTAAAATCCGCACCCGACCCGACCCGCTTAAAATAGAACCAACACCCGACCCGCACCCAAAATAAAATCAGATTAGCATATAACATTATATAGGCCTACACATTTATTGCCAGGTCATACAAAAGTAATTACAGCACCGAGCCAAATCTTTAAAATTCGAACACTTCATTTTCAATGAGTGTTCAATGTTCAAAATCCTGCCGCGCCACAGAGCGCCAATGTACTGATTTCACCCTGTGCTACAAGATGCACACATCATGCAGCTCTTCTGTCAGAAGTGGATTCAAAACCGAGCTTGCGCGTAGGCCTATATAATGTGCTCGTCCGACGCTGAGCTTTGTGTCCGGTAATAAACATTTTAGTCAAAAGGTTCTTGGCATGGTTGACCTTCTGTGATATAACATGTTTGGTCATTAGGGACTACAGGTGGAAAGAGAAGGATTTGGTGTACTTGTACATTGTTCCAATCAGAATTACAAAATAAACCAGTTATGTAACATTACATTGAAATTATACCCGTTTATACTTCAGACGCTGACTCAATTAACCCCACCGCATTTGGCTAACATTGCTCCATAGCTGTTGTCTATTACCAGACCAAGCTCAGTTTAAAATTGAACATTGGTCTGGGGAGTCTGCTCTGTATTTTCTACTGCACAAGGGGCGTAATCAACTGGCATTATTTGAATAACTCCTTATAATTGGATAATTAATTGGATAGTCCTTCAGACCACAAGAAGCATGATCAACAGGCAACGACCCATCGCTTCTCTATCTGTCATCGTGTTAAACCCCCCAATAGAGTGCCAGGTGGATAAGCCAGTCTGTGATTGGTTACCGTATAAGTGTAACAGAAGCAGTAGAATGAATGAATGAATGAATGAATGAGGCATTTATATAGCGCTTTCATATGTACAACTGTACACCCAAAGCACTTTACACACATGACAGGGGTCTCTCCTCAGCCACCACCAGTGTACAGCATCCACTTGGATGATGCGATGGCAGCCACAGTACAACGGCGCCAGTGCGCTCACCACACACCAGCGATAGGTGGAGAGGAGAGAGGGTGATAGAGCCAATTCAGAGGATGGGGATTAGAAATGTTACAGGTTTCCAGACTCAGTTGCTGGGCAAAACCAAATCGCCAGCAGATCAGGCTGGTTTTACCCAGTCTACCATAGCTGCCATTTTGGGTTAAACTTGCTAGCTATTAAAGTATTTTTATCAAAAGCCCTATTCGGACGGGATTAGATTAACATGGGACGTCGGGGTAAAGTCATTTTACCTCAGGACGTCTGTAATATTAATGGTCAATTCTCACGGGATTAAGACATCTCAGTAAAACTAGCAGAAGTGGGAGGAGTAACTCGCTTTACACACCACGGTAACCTCCGTGTCGTCATGTGCGTATGACGTTGCTGTTATCACGTGAGCAAACACACATGAGCGTCAGTCTGAACTCCGTCTACAATATAATGTTTGTTTTAATAAACAGTTAGATCCAGTCTAATGATTCTGATTGGATTGTGTTGGTAATAGACACTTTCCTAGAGCTAAAATAAGTGTTGTGCCTCTAATAAGTGCTTTTGATCTTCTTTTTGTTTTAAATATGCGGAAAATACTGGAGGTTTGCCACAGAGTTGTCCCACCACCTACAACGCAACCGAATGCTTCAAGCGCCTCAAAACTCGCAAAATGGGTTTTTGAAAAAACTTTTAAAAAGGAAATGATGGAATTGTACCTCACATTTTTACAGCGGGTCTATTCGAACGGGATTAGTATTACCCCAGGTCATTTTTCCGGACCTTTTTACAGAAGGTAAAAGTCTTGGTAATCTTTACTGACATTGTCCATAATGACTACCGAGATGGCACATTCAGACGGGACTAAAATCATGAGAATAATTACTTTACAATAGTAATTGTAATAATTACTTTACCCCCACGTCCCCATGTTAATCTAATCCAGTACGAATAGGCATATAGACTGTGAAAAAAATTATGGAAGTAGTGTCCGTGACGTCACCCATAGGATTCCGTTAAGCCGGTCTGAAGCGTAAAGTAGAGACGAACTGGCCGTTGCCATCTTAGCAGTGCATCGTCGCGTGTCACTCCCAGATAACAGAAAATGGACAAAGAGGCGGGATGTGGGTGGAGTTTAGGTGACGCAATGACTATAGATGGCTATCCACCTGTCACACAAAGTAACCATGCCCTTAAAGGGTTAGTTCACTCAATTTTATTTATTTAATTAATGATTCACCCCAATGTCGTTCCACAACCGTAAGACCTCTGTTCATCCTCGGAACACAGTAGAGAAGAGAATGCTGAATAAAGTCGTATTTTTTGTTATTTTTGGACCAAAATGTATTGTCGACACTTCAAAAGAGTCCAACTGATGTCACATATGGACTACTTTGATGATGTTTTCATTACCTTCTGGATATGGACAGCAAGTGGGCATACATTCAAAGGACAGAAAATCCTCGGACTAAATCTAAAATATCTTAAACTGTGTTCCGAGAATCAACAGAGGTCTTACGGGGGTGGAACGACATTGGGGTGAGTCATTAATGAAAGAAATTTTTGAAATTTTTGGGTGTACTAACCCTTTAATTATGCAGAACCTTAAGGCTTTATATAATGCAAACGAATGAGTTATAAAAAAAAATCACCTCCCTCAGAATTGTCATGAAGGGAAAAATTCTATTAAATTCTATTTCAAATGCTGTTGTTTTAAACTTTCTATTCCTCAAAGAAACCTGAAGATGGTAGAGCTGTTATTAAGCGTTCAATATAGTTTTCTGTTTTCGGACACTGATAATAATACGATTTTTTTTAATACCAAATCAGCCTATCAGAATGATGAAGGATCATGTGGCTCTGAAGACTGGAGTAATGATGCTAAAAATTCAATAAAGTTTTGCGTTTTACAGGAATACATTTGTTTAAAATATATTAAAATACAAAAATTTAAATTGTAATAATATTACAAGAAATTTAAATTGTAAAAAATGATCTTGCATGACGCTAAACTTCAGTAAAACTGCGTGTATGTATTTTTATATAAGGACAAATGAAAATCAGCCAGATGTCATTGTAAAAGGGGAAAAAAATCCAGATTGTGTCACATTTTAAATACCTGGGAGTTACTCTTGATTCACAATCTTTTAAAAAACATATAAAGCAGGTTTGTAACACTGTTAAATTTAATTTGAGAAATTTTAGACATATTCGTAATCAGTTACCTCAAGATGCTGCCAAATTGTATATGCACTCAATGATTTTCTCACATTTTACATACTGCATCACAAGTTGGTCACAAACCGGAAAAACAATACTTGCTCCACTACAAACGCTATATAAACAAACTCTCAAAGTATTAGATAAAAAGCCACCAGGTTATCACTACTGCAATATCATCCAAAAGCACAAACTCTTGACTTTTGACAATTTTATGTGCTTTACCAATGTTTGCTTAGTTTACAGAGTAATTAATAATCTGGCTGCGCCCCCATTAAAGGAGTTCATATCATTGCTCTCAGATAGTAGGAGAACTACCAGGGCAAACAGTAGAGGTCACTGTGCCGTTCAGCACAGACGTACTGAGTTTGGCAGATCAGCCTTCTCTATCAGAGCCTCTAAATATTGGAATTCAGTCCCAAATGAGATTAGAGATATCAGTTAATTTACTTGTTTTAAATATAAAATAAAATTATGGCTAAAATCGATACAATCATTTACCCATTAGTCATAAATTCAATGTATTGTTGTGTCTACTAATATTGTATTTTATTTTGTTCTGTTGTTTTGTTTTATTGGGCTTTTAAGAATGTGAAATTTTGTTGTCTGAAAGGCTATTTGTGTGATGACGTTTTATGGTCTATTTAAATGTGATTGTTAATCGTATGTTACCACGGCCTGCCCAGGGACTACAGATGAAATTTAGCTTGTCGCTAATTCTGGTATGGCTGAGTGCCATACACTGTCCCTGTTAAATAAACTAATAAATAAATAAATACATTTCTTTGGGTCAAATTAATATTTAAATGAATAATAATAATATTATTACTTATTACTGTTTTTACTGAATTGTTTTGATTATATAAACAAATTCAGCCTATATATTTACAGCATACATGTTTACATGGCTGCCACTACTAAACTTAGTTTAACAGTTTTCTACGTTTCCCCACTGAATGAAACCAAACCTTTATATTTTTTTGTATTTTAGATGTTTCACTCACTCAATTTCCAGGCCATCCAACTTGCACTAAAGTGAAAGCATGACATTGTGTCTTCTGCTCTTTTATCAAATGCACACTGCAGAAACTATTAGCTTTCACTGAATTGTTTTCTTTGTTTTTAGGAGTATTATAAAACTATCCTCTCTACATATTACGGCTTCTCAGACGACTCAAGTGATGAGGATGACTACAAAGCACCACTGGGAGTTACAAGCGAGGAAAGCTCTATGTGCTGTGTTTGTGGAGACAGCATCCCCTTTCTGGGTAACATGATAGAGCACTTTAAGACACACACAGTCGAGGTGCATTGTCACCTGTGTCAAGCAAAATTTGGACGTGTTCTCTCGCTGGCGCTACACTTAAAAAATGCCCACCCAAAGCACAGTCTCTCGTGTGAAATCTGTGGAGCCGTCTTTAGTTGCACGTGGCATCTAAACGGACATATGGGAAAGCATCGGAAGGCCCCAATAGAGGTAAAAACTGTGGTTAAAATGGAAGAGAAAGGAGAAATAAGCTGCGTGGATTTGAAAAGAACAATATTGAGTGATCACTCGTATTGTGCCTCAGGACAAGCAGCTACGAATGACACTTGCAGTAAAATCCAGAAATGCATTGACAATGATACAAACTCCACAAATCAAGGCTCACTCATCAAAACAGAAACTGAATTATTGCCTCTTATTAAAGATGAACCATTTGATACCTTCAGCTTATCTTCATTCCCCTTGAGCCAATCAGAGACAGATCATCTTAGATTTGGCCTGAAGGAAGAGAATGACAATGAGGATGAGCTTGGAGAAACTTTAATTTATGAGGTGGCTGCTGAGGAGGAATTTGGGCTAAAAGAGCATGAAGAAGGTACTGACACAGATGATGAGACAAACCCTGATTCACTACCCCCTGGGGACACGGCGTACAGCCCAGAAGAGGACCTCAGCTCCGATTCCACCGACAGTGACTCAGAAGGCACCTCCAGGCGTCACCGAAAGAGAGGGAAGCAACAGGTGCCCAACATTAAAATATCTGCAAATTTAAATCTAGGATCAATCAACATTTCAGAGAATTTTGGGTTTCAGTCTGATTCTCCCTCTTGCTGCTACGGCAAATTCGCTAATTTGGAGAAGCACATGGACGATTGCAGGAAAAAGATGTTTGCTTGTTGTCTGTGCAGTGTGGCATGTGAGAATGAAAAGTTGGTGCTGAAGCACATGATTGAAAAACACCCAGCAGCTGGGTATATCTGTACGTACTGCCACAATGTTTTCCCTAGACAGGACAATTTCAAAAATCACATCTGTAGGAAAAGACCTACAGGAGAAATTAACTTGCCAGCCACCTCGGTATCCCATTTACCCACTGTGCCTCTATCTAAAAGCAGCGGTCAGGAAAGACCTTCTGTTTCTACTTTGTATACTAATCAGAATACCATAAAAATCATAAAAATATCTCCGACAGCAAACACTGTTTCAACGGCACATGATCCTCCACCTGCGGTGGCCACTTTGCGATCAACCAATGTTCTTAAGCTGCAAACCCTGCTTCAAACAACTCCTCTTGTCACTGCTAAGGTGCCACGAGTTAGTGTTCCACAAGTTGTGGCTATGCCGCAAAATCTTGTTAGGCCCAATTTCCTTCCAAGTACTTATGTTGCTTGCCCGAAAGTTCCCGTCCATACACCTTCGGTAGTGCGTCCCTTGATGTCAAATCCAGCCAGGATGACTTTTTGTATTGCTTCCCCTTCCAATCCCCCTGCGGGGGCCACTTTGGGATCAAACAATGTTCTTAAGCTGCAACACCTGGTACAAACAAGTCCTCTGGGCACTGCAAAGATGACTGATTTGGTTCCACAAATTGTGGCTATGCCGCAAATTCTTGTTAGGCCCAATTTCCTTCCAAGTTCTTGTGTTGCTCGACCGATTGTTCCTGTCCATACACCTTCGGTAGTGCGTCCCTTGCTGTCAAATCCAGCCAGGATGACTCTTCGTATTCCTACCCCTTCCAATCCACCTCTTTCAACTCAAGTCATCGTATCCTTCTCACCCACTGTGAACGTCTCTGCACCCACTCTTGTGTCAGCCAACAAACCTTTTCTAAGACAAACATCACTGACTAATATTAGACCTCTACCTGTAAATGTCCTGCCGAGGACCTCATACACCTTTCCCACCCTGGTGAATGCTCTTACAGGGAACAACCATCCTCAGCTTCCTCCTACCCAGGGTCAGGCTCCATTACAAGTAGTGGCTATGTTTATCAACAAAAGCAGGGATTTGTCTCTTCAGAAGCCATGCGAGCAGAGCTGGCGCTCCAAGACCATCTTCCCCTGCCGTCACTGCGGTGCCATCTCGAGACAGCCATCGATGAGAGTGCGTCACCGCTACTTACACCGCGGATCAAGGTTGTACAAATGTCAGTGCGGAAGATCGTTCCAGCAGCGGCTGCATTTGCTGAGGCACCAGGTCCAGCACGCAGAGTCGGTCCGATTTGTTTGTTCACAGTGTGGAAATACATTCGAAGGGGCGCATAAATTGACCTGCCACAACGGGAAGAATAAAAAAGGCAGGCAAGCAAAAAAGAAATGCATGGCAGCTTTTGACTGTAGCTGTGGACAGATGTTTGCAAGGCCGTCTGCATTGTTGTGGCACATGCTTAAAAACGCAAACTTTTCTAAACGCATTAGAAAAACCTCACAATCTTGAATTGTTTACGTAAATGAAACAAAAAAAATGTATCTGTTTTTCCAATTAACTGTAACTTGTTTGTTTTTCTTTGGCTCTATTTGATCTTTGTACAATGTATTATGTTATGTTGGATCTGATCTTCTTTTGTAGACTAAAGATTTAGAAGGCCAAAGCCATGATATAGTAAATAGTGACACTTTAACCCCAATGATAAGATTTATATTTCAAAAATGTTATTGGAGCACAGGTATAATTTGGTAGATTTGTTGAATCTGTTTCTAGATTTCTTTTATAAGTTGATTGAGTGTGACTACTAAAATAATGTTCACTATTTTAAGCAAGCTTTCTTTTATTAATGACCAAAGAAACAACACATTTTTTCCGTTCATTTTTATAGGGTTTTTGTGTCATGCGTCAGTGATTGTCTAACCCAGGGGTGTCCAATCCTGCTCCTGGAGGGCCACTGTCCTGCAGTTTTGCTCAAACCCCAATTAAACACACCTGAACCAGCTTATCAAGGTCTTACTAGGCATATTAGAAACTTCCAGCAGGTGTGTTGAGGCAAGCTGGAGCTAAACTCTGCAGGACAGCGGCCCTCCAGGACCGAGTTTGGACACCCCTGGTCTAACCCATTTTTAATAAAACTGTACATAAATACACAGAAAAGTTAATCTCTTGTTCTTTTTAGGCTTACTCATCATAATATAGTTGGGAAAACACAAAGTTGTGTTAACATGAGATGGCTTTATTAAAATGTGCAAAAATAATGCTGTAAACGTTGTTTCAGTCATTTTCTCCAGGCATTTGTTTTTATGTAGATTTTACAATACAACATGCAAAACTGAATTCATGATCAACTTATCTTGAATCTAAGGCAATAAAAATGTTCTGGTTTGCTTCACTTTGTTTGTTTTTAACAAACAAACATAGTATAAGCAGCAACGGTTAATGATTGGTCAAATAATGAGCCAGGAGTCAATTCATATGCTTTTCTCATATCAGCAGTTTCAAATGGGTGAAGACAGTACAACCAAGATGAGGTTCCTGTTTGGAAAAGAAATACATACAACAGATCTGGCCTGTCTTCCTATTCCCATTGCCCTCATATAGTCACATGTTGCATATACATCTAGGTATTCAGTCTTTTCTGGATATTAGGAATGATGGCCAAATGTGCAGCACATACATTTATCCACTAGGAGGAGTTATCATAGAGGACTGACAGCCTCTGTCTTAATGAACAGGCTTGAGCAATAAAGACTTTTCCATTACACCAATATTCTGAAGACCATAATATACAAAGCCTTTTCATGGTATAATTAGAGCCGCCACATACCATCATTCAACAGATGCCCTGTCAGGTTAAAGGGCTGATGGAAATTCAAGTCATTCCCATATTTTTTTATTAGGGAGCTATGGGTGCAGGTGGTTCTGCCTAAATTAGGGTTGTATTAAAATAGTGTACAATGGCAACACTCTGTGAGGAAATCTGGCTTATCCTTGGCACCTAATTTATCTGACTTACCTTTTAAAACATTGCCAGCAAGTTACACAGACCTTCATCAATGTGTCATTCCCATTTTGTACGCACATATAAAAGGTAACTGAAAAATAGTGTATAAAATTATAATCAAGTTGCTCAGTGTGACTTCAAATTCTGAGAAAAAATGCCGGTAACACTTTGTGGTAAGGGTACATGAATTATCATGAATTCATGCATTAATTCATGCATGACTTATGCATTACTACATGCATTAATATCTCATGAATCATCAGGAACTAACAGGAATTCAACGTCTTGACATAATGACTTCATGGATAAACAACGCCTTAATTAAAACATTAACTAAGGTGAGTAAATCATCATACATATGGTTTATTACTCATGATCATGATGTTTTCAGTGTTCACAAAAAACATTGATCTAATTCATGTAAGACTACTTTTAATTATGTTTTATTATATTTATCGGAAGGAGCACATTCAAACAATTATCCTAATTAATTTGCTTTACTCAAGTTGTGTAATGTAAGTGAGACATTGTGAATTATTAAAGGAATATTCGAAAATCAACGTTACCTTATGCACAGGCTAGACCAGTAAGTTATATAAACTAATCTCTGAGTTAGGCATGTTCATGTCTTCTTCATAGTAGCCTGCAGGTAAATGGTCAGACCCCAAAACTGGCCACACAATGCCATCATTAATACACATCATCATTGTTTCAGAGGACCATGTCACCACTTTAGTTGAGGGGCCACAAACATGATGAAGTCATGAGAAGCTAATGCTTAGTCAATGATGACTACTGTATTATAATGTCAACAGAATTCATGTGCTATGTGCTGAGCCTGTGGCCAGTTTTGGGGTCTGACCATTTACCTGCAGGCTACTATAAAGAAGACATGAACATGCCTAACTCAGAGATCATGATTAATAAAAAACTTTAGTTAATCACATTAGTTTATATTACTACTGGTCTAGCCTGTGCATAAGGTAACGTTGATTTTCGAATATTCTTTTAATAATTCACAAGTTCACACTTACATTACACAACTAGAGTAAGTATTATTATTATTTTTTATTTATTTGTTTATGTTAATGGATCCAATAGTTTGAAAGTCTATGTAATCAGCCTTCCTGGGGTCCATTCTAAAATGTTACATTGCAACTACAACAACAACATTACATCATAGTAGGTAAAATATACACAAACTAGATAAATACATTCAAAAATACATAAATTCCGGTTTCGAAAGTAGTCTTACATGCATGAATTAGACCAATTTTTAAACATAGAAAACATCATGATCATGAGTAATAAACCATAATGTATGATGATTTACTCACCTTAGTTAATGTTTTAATTAAGGCGTTGTTTATCCATGAAGTCAAGACGTTGAATTCCTGTTAGTTCCTGAAGATTCATGAGATATTAATGCATGTAGTAATGCATAAGTCATGCATTAATTAATGCATGAATTCATGATAATTCATGTACCCTTATCGCAAAGTGTTACCACACCCCTGAGGTACAGGTGTTTTCTTCAGTTTGGGAATGACTAACTTCCCCAGTATCATCTAAAAACAGGAACTTAAGAGAGACTTGTAGTTAAACTAAATTTCACATTCTTTCTGTGACTTTTACACTGATATAAATCATGCTGAGACCAGTGTGATTGAATTTCCAACCCTTCGTTGTATCAATTATGAACTGAAACTAAATCAAAAGTTTAAAGTAACCAAAAATAACATTTTCTGAAGTTCATGTTTGTAGAATTGATGAAATGTTCATAAATACGCTTGATACACACAAACAAGATGTCCGCTGTGGTTGTTAATCCCTTAAAAGTTCATCACAATGTTCCTCCTTCGGTTCAAGTGGTTTGATTGAAGAACACTCAGAGGATAGCCTTCCAAAGAGATTTCACAGGTCACCTGTGTAAAGACACAGACAGACTTAACTTCATACTTGTCAAGGATAAACTACCTACGGTGGCCGCAAGAGCTCAATGTCTTGAGGGAAAAAAAGGCCAATCGCACTGTGTAAAAAGTCTGTGGGCGGGCAGAGTTGCGGAGATTCTGTGTGTTTGTCAACAAAGAAGCTGGCGAACGGTGGTCTTAACAATCGGCTTTGGTCGCGACTCTGGAAGATTTGAAGTTAAGCTTTTCTTTGAGAACAGCACTGAAGTAATTCTTAAGAAGGAAAGATGTGTTCGGAGTTATATCTAACTAGCTCCGCTTCACGTTGTTCTGGTTGGTTGAAGCGCTATCCTTTTGCGTGCAGAGGGACGATGAAAAACAAACGTTTATCCCGCACCTCAAATTGAGCCCTATCAATGGCGAGTTCCCAGACCGAGCACCTTGATGTGGGTCTGGCTTGTCAGGCTATATTTGCAGTACATGTGTGGTCAAACTGATGAAGATTTTGTCTTTTCTTTATTTGCTGTTGTTTTGTGTTTTCTTCAGTTGCAGTGCGTTGAGCTCTCTTGCCCACCGTAATAAGTACTTCACAAGTTTACACGTACTAATAATCAGATTATTTATAGTAAAGAGTATGCATATTCGAGGGGAGGGCTCCAAACTCGGAATTTGGCTCGAACCCAGAGTACTCCCCCCATATCCCTGTCTAGGAAAGTAACTAGGAGAGAGTGAGAAGCCGGGATGGTGGAGGTATGCAGAATATTGTTTAACAAATGAGTCAGTTATGTATATAGGCCTCCACTCACGTTGATTGGATTGGCAATTTGAATGTGTTCCAAACTTTGTTTGTTTGTCTGAAGTGCTAAAACACATTTCTCGAAACCATCGCTCAATTTCTCAAAACCTTAAACACAAAACCAAGTCTTCAAACTACATTCAGAGAACATCTGACTCTACTGTCAAAATCAAACCATTGTACAATTTTACAGACAGCCAGTCAAAACAGAAACACTACAGATTGCTCATTAGACACTACCTAAAAAAATGGAGAACACAGGATCCAAATTATACAGTTAAAGAAAAAAAATTATATTGTAACAGTGAATACATTTTGCAATTACATAAAAAAAGGGGTAATTTCAATTTTCAGTAGTAGTAATGTCAATAAATTGTACACTGTATGCGCTGCAAGTATGTACTGAATATGGTATAGTAATGAATGTCTGTATATTCATCACTTTCATACTGTAAATATACAGCGGTCCAACAGCAAAAGCCAAAAAGGTTACAAAACTCAAATTAAAAGCATGTTACTGTGTGCAACTGCAAAATCAAAGTCAGTGAGAGATTCATTCTGCCTCAGCATCACCTCTTTGTGTTGGGTCAGGCCATGAGGACTTTGTCCACATCATAGGCAATGTCGTCTCTTGCCAGGCAAAGGGAAAAACCCTTGCTCTTTCTCATCCACTTCCTCCTCCTCCACCGACTCTTACACATACTCCCTCCTCTCCTTTTCTTTAGATTGTTTCCTATTGTTGGTATCAACATTCAGTGCACCTGTGTCACACGGGCACTCCAAAATGGCTTCTTATTTTAAAGTGGGTTTGATCACACCATTAGAAATATGTGTGAACAATTTTGAGCCGTTGTGTGAAAACGATGACAACTATGTTTTATTTGTATTTGACGTTTGCCTGACTGTGTTTAGCGTTTTTTGGTGTTTAGTGAGTGAGATCTGCGTCTAACTGTCTTAACTTGTCAAGGGTTTTACAGAAAGAGTGGTTTATTCAACAAATTGGTTTAGGATATCAAGAATTTGGTTCAGATAATGGGCTTTAGTGTTTTAGCAATTCAGAAAAACTGTAGTAAAACATTATATAAAGATGGACTGTTGGTGTAGAAACAAATTTCAATTTTCAAATTGCTAGTACATTTCACAGATAATTACAAATAAATGGCAAGCTTGAAATAGAAAGACTGAATGTTTTTATAAACGTACTCTAATAATATGCTAATATACAACTTGAAAGAAACATTTTTTTACAGTGTACCTGTGGTCCAGTCTACGGTGATGTAGCGCCTGTGTGAGCAGCTCAGAGGTGCTTTGGAAGGAGCGTCCCAGCTCGTCCAGCTTCTGCTCCATGGAGATGATTCGCTGCTCAAGCTCATGATAAGAGCTGTTCCAGTTTGCACTCAGATCACACATGATCATCTGCATCTGTTTGAGGACAAAGTCCATTTCCAGACAATATCCTTTTCTTAGATTTGCTACAGCTGTATTTCACGAGTGTAAGCACATATACGTATAATAAGACACAGGACATTTGGTCATTTTCTCACTCAAAGCATTTGGGAGGTACAGTCTCTGCAAGATGACTGTCAAAGTCTTTAAGTAGCACACCAGACTCTGTCAGACATTAAGGTAGTTTTTACAGAGATTTTTATGGTTTCACAGAACATTTATATGTCTGGGTTAGGTGAATGCCTCTTTTTTGGCCAAACGGACCTAGACACCAGTCCGATACATGTCTTTGCTTACCTTCGAGAGATCCACCATCTCACTGGCATAGTCCCTTATCTTCCTCTGCTTCAACCGCAAGTGACGAAATCTAGTCAGAGACAGAAAGACATGCATTGCATTCATCGTACGGTACAATGGTTCATCGTATGGTACAATCATTTTGATCTTCTTTATGCATTCATGTCTTTTAGGTCTTTTTACGGTTAAATTCGCGATCTTTTGTAACAGTAGATTTGTGTATTTCCTGACATTTGTTGATGTCAGGCTTTGCAACAGCAAATGTCTCTAAATATGTTGTGTCCCAAAAAAGCAAAACGGAAACCAGTTATTGTAGGGGAACCATCAGCAGCTGCCGAAGCATGCAGACATGACCAGCGTCCGCGTGTCATGGGAGTAAAAAGGGAACACACCAGAAAGCACAAACCAGAATGACCTCCGAACAATTTGGCGGTCTGCTTGCTGGCATGCCGTTTTAGCTGTCACTGCAGCACCCACTTTCTTTCCAGAGTATTCTTGGTGGTTCTTCGAACCGTAAAACAGGAAGTCAGAAATCCCTCCACCCTTACAACCACAGATCTCATGCATGGAACATTCTAAGAGCCAGATTCCTGTAGTCATTAATGATGCTAAACTCTGTGGTATAGATTCACACATTACAGCTTCCTATGCACTGGTCATAAAGGAACTGCAGCCAAAGAGGGCAGCCAGCTGAGCAGCTCCCCCCAAACTCAGCCCTTATCCTCAGGAAGATGTGAGGACATACTGTAAACAATAAAGTGGTCAACAATATAGCTGAGAGATGGGAAACTGCCATTCTCGCAACGACCACAAGATAAACACTGCACAACTGCATATTATAGTTTGCATAACGTGATTTTTGTGAAACTGACATGTCATGTATCCTTTTATAGAAAATGACCAAGTGAAATATGAACAGTTGCCTTGAAGCAATACAGTGTACCCCACAGTGTCCATTGGGTTTAAATAGTAAAATATTCCATGCAATGGTCCAGATATGTGAACTATTGAATGAATTTAAAAGTATTAGAAAATTCAACTTCATATCAAATTGTATGAAAATGGTGATAAAACACATCCTTGCGGCACTCCTGTGTTTGTCATGATGGGTTTTGACTGACTGTGACCTGTCCTCACATTCTGTCTGCCTGTTAAAAGGTCCTGAATCAACTTTACAAGAGTGAGGTTTACACCCATGTTTGTCAGCTTCTCTATCAACATGTGTTACTGGATGGTATTGGCAGCTGAATAGAAGTCTGCAAACAGGATGCGTACATGAGAGGCAGGTGTCTCAAAGTGTTTGTAAATTACATTCAGGAGGGTTGTAACAGTATCTTCCACACCCCTTTTCTCTCTATAAGCAAACTGTAATGTGTCCATGTAGGCTTAGGTTTGTGTTTTGAGAAGATTTAAAAATAATCCACACAATCAAAACACTGGCAAAAGAAGTGAGTGCTACTGGTCCAACATCCTTCAGTCTTACTGGTTGGGGTATATAATATAATATACAGTAACTTATAATTATAAAACTTATCTCCATGTGAAAATAATCTTCACTCCTTAAAATAGCTTGAATGTAACTCTCTACACCCTTGTTTCATTTAGTATAAGCAGATACATGCCTTTGCAAATCAACCCCGCCTCCACTTACTCACACACTCACTCACATAAAATAATCATTCGCTCAACTTTACTGAGGTAAACCAAAGTCTCTCTGGGTAGCCGCTGTACAATGACAAGTGGAAATGCTGGTTTAATATGGCCATATTTGTTTAAACCAGAAACCAATAACCTGGCTTCTCTTGAGACTCCCCTGCTGTGTCTCACTGCAGTTTTAAAGGGGGGGTGAAACACTCAGTTTCAGTCAGTGTCATGTCAATCTTGAGTACCTATAGAGTAGCATTGCATCCTGCATATCTCCGAAAAGTCTTTATTTTTTTAATAATTATATAAGAAAGATGCGCTGTTCCGAGTCTTTCCGAAAAAAGCCGAGCGGGTGGGGGCGTGTCGTGTGAGCGGAGCTAAATAATGACGTGTGCTCGCTGCTGCTATTGTGTTGAGTCGAGTGCGTCGTAAAGCTGTGTCATCCCTAACAGCGGGAAAAAAACTTTATTCAAAATAAAAATATGGCTTTTAATCAGATACAGCCATACATCTATGATCCGGAATCAGACCCAGAGGCTGCAGTTGAACAGGAGCAGCAGCAAAAACGACTAGAGCAGGACGTCTCTATGTGGTACAAGTTATACACTAACTATATAATATGCTTAGCGGCTTGTGTTATTTACATATTTATACTTGAATTATATCGTCGTATTTTTGTCTTTGAAGGTGTACATGTGGGAAGTGCAGTTGTGCACGTGTGTTTGTGTGTTTACGCGTGGTTTGTGTAGACAGTAAGCGGACACAGACATTTGAAGCAGTCTCACTCACCCTTCTAACGTTGGGACTGCTCCATCCTTCAGCATTAGGCGATTGGGAAAAGCCGGCGTCGAGCTGGGCCTTGTTTATGAAACAGTCGGCACCGAAATGCAGCGAACAGATATAAACATTCGCGCAACTCAGTTGCTGATCCGGAAAAGCAAATTACATCCACTGTTGCCTTAACGCGGGGTTTTGGAGAATCTGTGCAGGACTGTCTTGGTCTGGCAACCAAAAACGCACTTTTTTGGTGACATTGTTATGTGCTATGTGTAGCTCTCTCACGCGCTTCCGGTAGAATTGTCCGTAAGGCCCATACAAGGAAATTTCGCCCCCATTAACGTCAAAGGGGACGCATGATCTCAAAAAACTTGCCGAAACTTATGACTAACCGGAAGTAGTATTTTTGACAAAGAAATACTCCCATCAAACGTCCACCTTAACTTTTGAAACTTTGTCTATGTTTAGTATGGGATTCCAAGTCTTTAACAGTGTAAAAAGATCAGTATGCATGAAACAGCATTTCACCCCCCCTTTAAGGAGAAAATACTCAGCAATGTTAATCAGTGTTGACTTATGAATTTGTGTTATTAAAAACACCACACAGACATAAACAACATTAAAACCAGATGTATTACCACAGGGGGTCTTTCAAGTAAATGAAAGAAATTATTATTATTATTATTATTTTTTGCCCAAAAGTAATTAGTGTCAGCAACAGATCCTAATACAACCCTCTGCCTTTTTCTTCTAGTGCATCTCTCTATGTCTAATAGTTGAATGCACACTGTAATGGATCACTCACACACGGATAGCCTCCAGCAGACATCTCTGATGATGACGATGCTCTCCGCTGTTGTCCTTTGTCTGGGTGGTGCGATGCAGTAACCAACATTCTCTTAGCACATCGGCTGCTGCGTGCCGGATCTGCGTCACAGAGAGTATAATTTCAGTAATAAGTAATCTATCAATCATAACCATACAAGGATACTCTCTTGACAGTCTGCAATGCCATTTCTTAAGTCAATAGTTTGTTTATATATATATAGGATATAGTTTGTTTATACAAACCCGATTCCAAAAAAGTTGGGACACTATACAATTTGTGAATTAAAAAGGAATACAATAATTTACAAATCTCAAACTTCTCACAATAGAATATAGGTAACATATCAAATGTTGAAAGTGAGACATTTTGAAATGTCATGCCAAATATTGGCTCATTTCGGATTTTATGAGAGCTAAACATTCCAAAAAAGTTGGGACAGGTAACAATAAGAAGCCGGAAAAGTTAAATGTACATATAAGGAACAGCTGGAGAACCAATTTGCAACTTTTAAGGCCAATTTGCAACATTTTGGGGTATAAAAAGAGCCTCTAAGAGTGGCAGTGTCTCTCAGAAGTCAAGATGGGCAGATGATCACCAATTCCCACAATGCTACGGCGAAAAATAGTGGAGCAATATAAGAAAAGATTTTCTCAGAGAAACTTTGAAAAATTGCAGAGTTTGAAGTTATCATCATCAACAGTGCATAATATCATCCAAAGATTCAGAGAATCTGGAACAATCTCTGTGCGTAAGGGTCAAGGCCGGAAAACCATACTGGATGCCCGTGATCTTCAGGCCCTTAGACGGCACTGCATCACATACAGGAATGCTACTGTAATGGAAATCACAACATGGGCTCAGGAATACTTCCAGAAAACAATCTACTGTGCCATTTGCAGTTGCCGGCTAAAGCTCTAGGTAAAAAAAGAAGCCATATCTAAACATCATCCAGAGGGCAGGCGATTTATCTGGGCCAGTGCTCATTTAAAATGGACTGAGTGGCAAAACGGCAAAGTGGAAAACTGGTCTGTGGTCAGACAAATCAAAATTTTAGGTTATTTTTGGAAAACTGGGACGCCGGACTTAAGAGGACAAGGACAACCCATGTTGTTATCAATGCTCAGTTCAGAAGCCTGCATCTCTGATGGTATGGGGTTGCATGAGTGCTTGTGTCATGGGCAGCTTACACATCTGGAAAGCCACCATCAATGCTGAAAGGTATATTCAAGTTCTAGAACAACATATGCTCTCCTCCAGACGTCGTCTCTTTCAGGGAAGACCTTGCATTTTCCAACATGCCAATGCCAGACTAAATACTGCATAATTTACAACATCATGGCTGCGTAAGAAGGATCCGGGTACTGGCCAGCTTACAGTCCAGATCTTTTACCCATAGAAAACATTTGGCACATCAAGAGGAAGATGTGACAAAGAAGACATGACAGTTGAGCAAATAGAAGCCTGTATTAGACAAGAATGGGACAACATTCCTATTCCTAAACTTGAGTAACTCAGTCCCCAGACATTTGCAGACTGTTATAAAAAAAGAAGAGGGGATGCCACACAGTGGTAAACATGGCCCTGTCCCAACCTTTTTGAGATGTGTTGACTTATTTTAACTTATTTTCCCTTAACATTATACATTTTCTCAGTTTAAATATTTAATATGTCATCTATTTTGTATTCTGAATAAAACTTCCACATTATTGCATTCTGTTTTTATTCACAATTTGTACAGTGTCCCAACTTTTTTGAAATCAGGTGTGTACAGTTTAAATTGTTTAGCAGATAAAGTACTGAAACTATTGTCAATTCTGCTGCCCATTAAATTACACTCAGTAACAGTATGATGATTGTGATGTGTCCAGTAAATTACAAAATACAACACATCAGAGTATTACTAGAAAATCTGGACAGGATGTAAGGAAACTGCTGTGGTTTATTAAAGGAGCGGCCTTGATGGAAACAAAAATGGAAAGATGGGAACGGAAGGACAAGTATTGGTTATTTTGAGGGTGATTTGAGGATGAGAATAGCTATCATAAAGTTATATATGGGTTATTGACGGTCAAGGGCTTTCTTTTTTTCAATCACACGTTTCTCTACTTTCTTTGATTCTATTATTGTCTCTGTGTCTTCCTGTTGAAGAGCTGCTCATAATGATGTCACAAGTTCCCTGGCAATTTTGTGTTTGTGGTTATTATTAGTGTGTCCAACTGTGTCCAGATGTCTTCCTTTAATCATCAAGGTAAATCTTTGCAGGACTTGATGAGTTGGACCTGTGGCATGCACACGCACACGGGCACGCACACAGGCACGCACACACACACACACGCACACGCACACGCACACGCACACACACATGTTGGTCTATGTGGTTTACAGGGACTCTCCATAGGCGTAATGGTTTTTATACTCTACAAACCGTATTTTCTATCCCCTTACACTGCCCCTGCCCCTAAACCTACCCATCACAGGAAACATTCTGCATTTTTACTTTCTCAAAAAAACATCATTTAGTATGTTTTTAAGGCCATTTGAATTATGGGGACATTTGATATGTCCTCATAAACCACATTTATAGAGTAATACCAGTGTAATACCCATGTAGTTATACAAATTTGTGTCCTCATAAACCACATAAACAGGCTCACACACACACACACACACACACACACACACACACACACACACACACACACACACACACACACACACACACACACACACACACACACACACACACACACACACACACAACAAAACACCCTGTGACAGGATATGGCTGTTGCCAAGTTGAAAGCACAGGTCCAGACCTTTATGAAAATGTTGAAGGAATATTCTTGGTTTAGTCAAATTTAGCTCAATCGACGGCATTTGTGCCAATATATCGCTATCTAACCCCCAACCCATACATATATGCATTTAAATCATAATTTTTGCAGTTATTTTAGGGTTTCTAGTGTTGCATTGGTAATGGTAAAGTTATACAATTGGGTACAACTTTATAAATATATCTTTATATATATATATATATATATATATATATATATATATATATATATATATATATATATATATATAAACACTGATATAAATAAATTAAATAAAATATTTAATAAAATCATATTTTTTAAGTTTTTTTTTTGTGTCAGCTTCCAATACATATCCCATAAATCCCATACATAGATAATTTTGAAAATGAGGAACAAGGTAAAATTGTATAATGTTATAATCAATATTGTCCAATCAAAGCACTCTTAAGGTGCTCAATATTAAATATAATCAATATTATATCAAATGAAAACCCAGAATATTCCATTAAGAACTTGTTTTCAGCGGTGGGAAAAGGCTGTCCTTTTCAGAAACACCTGTGATTTCTTGTCTCTTCAAACCAGTATGATTTCATTTCAATTTGTTGAAACTCTAACCATTATCCATCTTCCTCTATGCATTTATTTTGGGGTCTCTCCTCCTTCCCTTTGATAAGCAACCAGATGGATCCTGTTAGAGGAGTGCAGTCACCCGCCTGCTCACCTCAGGATCAAGATCCGCTCCTCAGCACCTTCTCTTATGCTGCATATGCTAAGGCTCCCTCACAGGACACACATCAGTACATCTTATTTCCTGTCTGCAGTTAAACTTCTCATGGACTGACACAAGTTCTTTTCCTGACAGGGACCTGATTGTTTCCTCCCTTTGACGCCTTTTGTCGGCTATTAAGAGCTCAGCGGCCGTCTCTGCCTGGCCGTCCTAAGCATTTTCCCACACTGTGCTGCTATTTGGACTTCCCTATTTAAGGAAAAAATAATATTATAAAAAGCCTCAGAAATCATAACACACGCTCAATGCGGAAAATAATGCTACTTCCATCCATGCCTCTGCATCCTCTGGGTCACTGCTTTTTATGTTTCTCATCCGAAACAGAGAGATATGTTTAAAGATTAAGTTAAGCATTCCCAAATGGCTAAGCTAAGTCTCAATATCATTAACATATCTATTTATTACTACCAAGGGAAATGACCAAGTACAAGTAGGTGTGGACAAAAAGACAGTGAAGAACTGAAAGAAAGTGGCATGCATGGCGTGTTTTACTGTATGTGGTGGTCTGTGTGCTCACCCGCTTGGAGATCTGAATGTCCATCATGAAGAAATGCACGTGTTTCTCCCCTTTGTTAAGCGCCAATTTCTTAGTCATGACCGCTACCAACATAGCAGTACATGCCACACCCTGACAACAAACACACAGACATGAGCATGGTTACCATCTGTCTCATTATCCCAAACATGTACTCAGGCATAAAGTATTCAGACTTAATGATATTCAGACAGTACACAGAATTCTGTGTAACAAGTGTAGAAATAATTGTTGAGGCGGATGGAATATAATGGTATTTATTCTATTCAAATCAGTTTCAAAAAGCAATGAAATAAAATAAAATGGAAGAACATTATAAAAAAAGTGTCTATATTAGAAATATTTCCATGTCATTTTACGCTAAACAGTTCATTTACCTGAGCTCCTTAATTTGTTGCATTAGAGAAAAAAATATTGAGATATAAAGAAAGGGAGAGAGAGAGAGAAAGAGCCAGTTAGTTGATATGGAAAGAAATAATAGTTAGCCAGACATGGTTTCATCTGTTCGCTTTAAGGTTGCTTCATGGTATTGACTACAAGGGCTGAAAACACAAAGGCCTACAGATTTTCCATAGTTGATTATTCACAGCCGTCAAGGAAAATGGTAAAGTATAATCGCAGAACTGAGAACTCCCCTTAGTCAATCATCTCAGTAAGCCAGAATGAATCAATTCAATGGGCAACATTTTTAATACAACTATATATTTTCACAAGAGTTTCTCACTAATTGCTCTTTTATTCTGCTGGCGGTGTGAATTCCTCTGTGTTATAATCTAAAATATGGAGGTATTTCATTTTTTGAACTGTCCCTATAAGCAGAATTTTCTGGAATTCATGCAAGATGCAAAACAATGCCCGACTATAAAATTATTTATTAGTATTTTCCCCTTGTTTTTTCTTATTAAAAAATCGACATATTTAAACCAAGATTACTTGGACCGCAAAGGGCATAAGATAGCCTATTAGAAATGGATATCAGGGAATTATCTTGATTTAAGTTTCTAATACAATTAGCAGTTTTCTCAAAGTTTGTTATCATTTTCTTTCTCATTAGAATGAATGAGGTTTAAGCATAGAGCAAGGTAAAAAAAAAAAAAAAAATTCATTTACCCAAGCGATTTTTTCCTAGACTGGGTAAACCCAGCCTTATCTGCGGGTTTTCGCACTGTATGTCAGTCTGGAAACTGGTACATTCATTTCTACTGCTTCTGTTATACTTTTGAGGGGACCAATCACAGACTGGCTTATGCACCGAAGTGATCGGTGCCGTTGATCACGCCTCTTGTGCTCTGATTGGTTGAAGGACTATCCAATTGCGTACAGTTATTAGAATAATGTTCATTTATCACGCCCCTTGTGCAGTAGAAAATACAGAGGAGACTCCCCAGATCAATGTTTAATCTTAAATTAAGTTTGATCTGGTGATAGCCAGACAAATTTTTACCCCAACAAAATTCCACAATTATCTTTTTTTTTGTTGAAAAAATGTAATATTGTGATATATTATTACAATTTTAAATAACTGGTTTTCAATGTATTACACTTTAAATGATCATTTATTTCTGTGATGCAAAGCTGAATTTTCAGTAGGCCTATCATTCCTCCGGTCACATGAACTTTCAGAAATCATTCTAATATGATGATTCATTTTCAAATTTGGAAACAGTTATTCTGCCTAATATTTTTTCATAACCGGTGATACTTTTTTATAATACTTTAATGAATAAAAAGTAAAAATAAAAATAAAAAAGAAGCAAATATTTTAAAAATAGAAATCGTTTGTAACAACAATATACACTACTGGTCAGTAATTTGGGGTCAGTCATTTCTTTCTTTCTTTTTTGAAATAAATCAATAATTTTATTCAGCAAGGATGTGTTAAATTGATAAAAATGGATGGTAAAGGAGATTTATATTATTTGAAAATATGTTTTTATTTTGAATAAATGCAGTTCTTTTGAACCTTTAATTAATCAAATATATTGGCAGCAGAACTGTTTTCAACACTCATAATAAATCAGAATATTAGAATGATTTCTGAAGGATCATGTGATAGACTGGATGTCATGTGACACTGAAGACTGGAGTAACGATCCTGAAAATTCAGCTTTGCATCACAGGAATAAATGATAATTTAAAGTATAATAAATTGAAAACTAAATATTTTAAATTGTAATAATATATCACAATATTTAAAAAAATCTGTATTTATGATCAAATAAATGCAGGCTTAATGAGCAGAATAAACTTCTTTCAAAATTTATTGTGCTTTTCAAAATACAAATAGTAATGTGTATATTTATACCGCCATTTTTTATTTTTATTTTTTTAATTTTTTTTTACATGCAAATGGTGGTGGCCATGCAAGGCAAACACACAGATGCTCCATCATACTTCCTGTTAATGGGTAACAGGTGATGATGGAAGCTGATCATGCCATTTTAAAGTCATTAAAGTTTCATCTTTATGTGGAGAAAGGAGGCATTTCCATGAGGCAACCAGGCATGTTGAACACTACGGTTGAATGAGCTGCAGGTGAGAGGCAATCCCCCACTAATGAACACCCCGCATACTGTTCCAACTGGATTAGGAAAGTTTTTTTTTTCTGGTTTTCCAAGTCTTGGGTACAGGTTGGCACACCCTCCTGATCTAGTGGCGCCAAATGCTATAAACCACCTAAAAATGGCAATGGTGGAAAGTTTTCCCTAAAAAAAGGGGGAAGCTTATAAAAATACTGAGCGAGGGAGAGAAAGAAGAGTGAAGGATTATTTTCCACTGTGTCAGGGAGGTGTCTGGCTTTGGCTCTAGCCCCATGCTCCTGTCGTGTGAGCCCCATGCTTCTATCCTGCCGGCTTATCTGCCCTGATCGGAAATGAGGGATGGAGAGAAGAGAAGGGCGGACAGTCCGGTGCAGATGCAGCTGCCTGAGTCAGAGTGAGGCTGGAAACCCAACCCTCAGAAACATACCCCACAAATTCACAAAACATAATGGCACAGGGCAGACTCTTACCGTCATATTCTCTAAAACGTTCGCCAAAAAGGTTTCATTTGTTAATATATATTAATAAGAACTAATAATGGGGAATAATTCCAAAGCATTGTTAATTTCAGTTAATGTTAACAGTTTTATCTGTTGATATTATTTAATTGACCTAAGTTAACTTTAATAAATTAACTAATGTAACCTTAACTTCAATTACCTTATTTTTTAACTACTTAATATTTAATACATAAACTATATATATTTACATTGAATACTTATATTAATATTTATAAAATAATGATATTATTTATTGTTGTAAACTTCTGACATGAAATTAATATGTATCGACTATATTTTCAGTCATTCGGTCTGAAATGATCTTGTACGGGTGTAACCGAAGTACTTGGTTTACAGACAAAACAATCTGTGTATCGTTTTACTAAATCATTCCCTCCCTCCTTCACTTACTGAACTCTAAGTTCAGATACACCCAGATGCACACAAACCCTGAAATACCTTCATAATGCCTTAAAGACTTCAACATTATATAACACAAGGCAAATTAACAAAATAAAAAAAAATACTTACTGGATATTTGTTTACATTCAACACAGTCATTCAGATCACCTCTCAATACTTGTTCGTTAATCAGGATTGAACAGCCTCAGTATGAGAGATGTCACAAACCATGATTCTATTTAAAATCATAAAGTGTCAGCACAGTATCAGACTCCAGTGTCTCTGTCAGTAAGGGTGGAAGAACAGCTGTAACTGTACAAAAAATGTGTCCAGATGGGTGTGCATCTCATAGCTCAGTCACGACACTTTGCGTGTGATGAAGCAGAAGCTGTGAAAACTACAGCCACTGATGATTTACGTTTTTAAAAAATGGGGGTGGGGTGGTTAGAAGCCAAACGTCTTACAAATTACATATACGCTTGCTAATGATGTTTTTATGAAAACCGAGATTAATTGATTTAATTATGTTCGCATTATTCATTTTTGTTCACATAGTAAATATGTAAATGTAATGAAAATAAATACACACAACCAGAAAACGACTCATGTTTCATGTGTTGCCAGTTGTGAACGGCTCTGAATGATTCACAGAGTGACTGGCTGCATCCGAAATCGCATACTTCCCTACCACAGCTCCTTCTCAAAAAATTAGCATATTGTGATAAAGTTCATTATTTTCCATAATGTAATGATAAAAAATAAACTTTCATATATTTTAGATTCATTGCACACCAACTGAAATATTTCAGGTCTTTTATTGTTTTAATACTGATGATTTTGGCATACAGCTCATGAAAACCCCAAATCTAAAAAAAGTAGCATATTTCATCCGACCAATAAAAGAAAAGTGTTTTTAAAACAAAAAAAAGTCAACCTTCAAATAATTATGTTCAGTTATGCACTCAATACTTGGTCGGGAATCCTTTTGCAGAAATGACTGCTTCAATGCGGCGTGGCATGGAGGCGATCAGCCTGTGGCACTGCTGAGGTGTTATGGAGGCCCAGGATGCTTCAATAGCGGCCTTAAGCTCATCCAGAGTGTTGGGTCTTGCGTCTCTCAACTTTCTCTTCACAATATCCCACAGATTCTCTATGGGGTTCAGGTCAGGAGAGTTGGCAGGCCAATTGAGCCCAGTAATACCATGGTCAGTAAACCATTTAGCAGTGGTTTTGGCACTGTGAGCAGGTGCCAGGTCGTGCTGAAAAACTAAATCTTCATCTCCATAAAGCTTTTCAGCAGATGGAAGCATGAAGTGCTCCAAAATCTCCTGATAGCAAGCTGCACTGACCCTGCCCTTGATAAAACACAGTGGACCAACACCAGCAGCTGACATGGCACCCCAGACCATCACTGACTGTGGGTACTTGACACTGGACTTCAGTCATTTTGGCATTTCCTTCTCCCCAGTCTTCCTCCAGACTCTGGTACCTTGATTTCCGAATGACATGCAAAATTTGTTTTTATCCGAAAAAAGTACTTTGGACCACTGAGCAGCAGTCCAGTGCTGCTTCTCTGTAGCCCAAAAGTGTCTTGACGTGGGGAATGCGGCACCTGTAGCCCATTTCCTGCACACGCCTGTGCACAGTGGCTCTGGATGTTTCTACTCCAGACTCAGTCCACTGCTTCCTCAGGTCCCCCAAGGTCTGGAATCGGTCCTTCTCCACAATCTTCCTCAGGGTCCGGTCACCTCTTCTCGTTGTGCAGCGTTTTTTGCCACACTTTTTCCTTCCCACAGACTTCCCACTGAGGTGCTTTGATACAGCACTCTGGGAACAGCCTATTCGTTCAGAAATTTCTTTCTGTGTCTTACCCTCTCGCTTGAGGGTGTCAATGATGGCCTTCTGGACAGGGTCGGGTCGGCAGTCTTACCCATGATTGCGGTTTTGAGTAATGAACCAGGCTGGGAGTTTTTAAAAGCCTCAGGAATCTTTTGCAGGTGTTTAGAGTTAATTAGTTGATTCAGATGATTAGGTTAATAGCTCGTTTAGAGAACCTTTTCATGATATGCTAATTTTTTTGAGGTTTTCATGAGCTGTATGCCAAAATCATCAGTATTAAAACAATAATAGAAATATTTCAGTTGGTGTGCAATTATTCTAAAATATATGAAAGTTAGTTTTTTATCATTACATTATGGAAAATAATGAACTTTATCAAAATATATATATTTTTTTAGAAGGACCTGTAGTAGGTGAAAAACACTATGTGACAAAATAAGTACGTCCAAATTCACAGTACTCATAAAAGAGCAGGCCAAAAGTACCCGGATGACTTAATTCTTCCGGTGAGATTCTGAAGTGTGCATATGATGGAGAGGATTTCTAACATAACTGATGCTGGTAGGTCACATGACAATGACAACATGGCGAATACTACAATCACTCATGCTATATAGGAACATACATTTTTAGCGGTTGTGAAGTAATTATTTATTTAGAAGTACAATAGTATGGGATTTTAGATGCAGCCAAAGTTCAAAGCGCTGGTTCACGAGCGAGTTTGTGAATCATTTTGACTCCATCTTTAAAACGAACCGGTGCATACGAGTTATTTTTCATTACATTACGGCTCGTGTTGTGTTTGTTGTTGTTACCATATTTTCGTATACAAATATCGCATGCAGATATAGACGCAGAACAAAACTATTGTCACCTTATCAGGAGCACTATAATATGTTCAGGCAACAATGCATATGATAATGCTAAACCAAAGCCATGGAGCTCAATGAAACATTAGGACTCATTGTCTTCTTTAAGCAAACACATGTCTTACTGAATATGCCTAATTCTCTAACAAATACCACTTTCAGAAAAAGTCTGTAGCACAACAAAAGCCATTTAATTATGTTGTCAATAAATTCACTTATTTTTTCATTTGTCTCCAACTACACTTTTGTAAACTTAGCACCAGTAGACCTATATTGTGGTACAAACATGACTAATGGTTATAGTTATATTTACCATGACTCCTGTGAAGAGACACACCACCTTTCCACAGCTGGTGTGAGGGGACACATCTCCATATCCCACTGTGAGGAAGGTGATGGCTATAAGCCACAGTGCTGTGTCCATGCCACCTGTCTCTACCTGCTTCTGCCTACAGGTGGAGACAGAGAGCGGGTGTGTGAACAACTCGGAACAAAAGAAAAACTCAGGACATCTACTTAAACGAAATGAAAAGACAACAATGTTAATGAATGACTCATAGCAGTAGGTATCTAAGCCCTACAAAAGCACACTAGAATGTTTTCTTTGAAATTTGATGGTCAAAAATGAGTTCTGAGTGCTGAAGAACAACATGTTTGTTCCTGAAATAAATGTATTTCTAAGAAATGACCACAACTCAAATTGACCATCAACATCAGGAGCAGCGGGATAACACTTGATGAGCTGTAATGAGTCAAGCAAGAGGAAGCGAATGGAAAAACTGCAATAAATACGGTTGCATACCGCACGCTCTGTACCTTTCACACAGTCGCAGCATCCAAGCAGCGGAGAGCCAGAAGAACATGATGAAGACCAGAAGCGTGCGGGCCGGATACTTGTTCATTAACACCTTGAGCACAAAACGGAAGCTGAAGTTGATGTTGTTGAGGGAGCCGATGCTCCTGTAAGAGGCGCTGAGGAGCACCTTGCTGTGTAACAGGACGGCTCTGTGCACGAGATACAGTCTCAGGAACATTAGGGCCGACAGCAACAGCTCCACATCGAGCATGACTTCTTTGTGACTGGAGGACAAGCAGAGGGGGGTAGAGGAATTCTGCTCCGGTTTTCCCCCCAGTTTGTCCTCCATGTCTGGCCTCAGGTAGATGGCCACAGGATGGATAGCGCAGACAATGAGCTCCAGAGAGATGCCAAGCACCCGGTTACTGGTCATGGCAATGCGCCAGTCCACCTGGTTGTGGTCAATGATGAAAAGCTTGAAGAAAGGAAAGAAAAACAGAGGCAGGATGTGTATCAACAAGAGAATCACTTGATTGATCTCATAAGGAAGCAATGATTAACAAAGTATGGCAGAGACGTGAAAGTGAGCAAGACGTTCTTGATTCACTGTAAGAACGGAGCCAAAACAAACACAGCCCTGCCCTCCCTGATAGGACGTCCAGCTGTATAACTGTTTTGCTTGTGAAGGACTAGTGTGTCAGTGAAACTACTCAAAACCATAAATCACAAATGAATGCCTCATTAATTACATGACACGAAAAAATATTAAACATGACTTAGAGCAGAAAATGAGTAACACCATATTAATCAACAGCCGTCTTGGATTACATCAGACAAAAGTACATGGACCAGAATTCAGTTGTAAGTGTAATTTTGTCCTACATTTTCCTGCTACGCTTATTGTACCAGTTCCAGCTGCTGTCAAATCTGAAAAAGTTTGTCACTCTGCACTGCGAAATTTTCCTCATCCATGATGTCACTGGATGTAATGACAAAAGGTTTAACATTTAACCATTTTAAATGAATAGATGTCACCATTTTAAAGTGCCCCTATTATAGTTTTTTGAATTTTCCCTTTCCTGCAGTGGGTAATACTGAAAGTGCACGATAAATAAAGTTATTGTCTCCCAAAAGATAGAATCGACTCTGAAGTGTCTATAAGAGTCATTTGTAATTTGAATCTCACTGCGTGACGGTTCTATGTCACTAGACAACCAGATCATGTGAATGCGTATAAATAGTGGAATGAATCTTTTTTTTGCGTGCTTATGAAACGCACTTTATGGCGTGCATATGACACGCTCTTGGGTAGGATGTGGGTGGTGAGTGTTTTGTGCGTATAAAACGCTATAAAGTGTGTATTATATGGACGCGAAAAATAGCCTAGCATATGCACGGCAAACTGAGTTTTGGCGTATAATTCCACGACATTGCACACTCGTACTAATTATACGGATTTTCGTGAGATCCGGCTGCACTAGAAAATACATTTGCATAACGCCCGCCTATATTCGCTTTCCCCACAACTTAAAAAAGCAGCCCTCAAACGTCATTTTACATTTTGCAAAATGGGACTCACAAAAAACTTGTTCTTAAAAGATGGGTCAGTTTCCAGTATATTTGGAGCAGCATGCTCCTCAGAATCACAACCTGTAATTATGAATAATTATTGATGTATTTATTTTCTACCGGGTGTTCAAAATATGTGGTTTGTCTTTTATATTGTGTAAGTTTCCTGGCTAACCGGCTAATTCCCGTTATTTCTGTTTTACGGAAATACTATTAAGCAGCTGTGGGCCACTATTACCTAAAACTTTGTCTATTAATGCAGACTGGCTGTCGTTCTTACTACTTTGAGTAAAGATCAAGGATGGAGCAAGATTTGTTCATAGGACATTCAGGTTAGTGCTGGGCTAACGTATGTAGTGTTATTAACACAGTGCACCGCAATAAAAAAAAAATACACATGGGTTGGTTGATGGACATACACTCGTTAATGCTGATGGTGAGGAATTACAGTTGCAACATCTCATAATCTACCTCAAAATGAGTAGCGTGTCACTGAGAAACGATTACATGATGGAGGTTCCATATGAATAGCTAGTCCTTCCAATGTTGCATCATCAGACTCGTGCTCGGATTAATATGGTAAAATCGTCTTAACAGTGTGCGCAATTGCTGAGCTTTAAGAAGCCTCATCCTTAGGTCCTGACTCTCTGTGGTCATTAAAAATCCCATGGCACTTATCGTGTCCTGGCCAAATTCCCTCCATTGGCCCTTACCAATCATGGCCTACTAATAATCCCCATCTACTGAATTGGCTCTATCACCCTCTCTCCTCTCCACCTATCGCAGGTGTGTGGTGAGCGCACTGGCGCTGTTGTACTTTGGCTGCCGTCGCATCATCCAAGTGGATGCTGTACACTGGTGGTGGCTGAGGAGAGACCCCTGACATGAGTGTAAAGGGCTTTGGGTATACAGAAGTACATATGAAATCGCTTAATAAATGCATCATTTATTCATTCAAGCCTCCGGATGAAGCTGAAGAACAGTTATGGTAATGGCGTTTAGCTTCCGAAACATGTATTGTACATGGTAGACCAATTACAACAGACTAAGCTGTCTGGCCAATCAGAGCAAAGTATATTGTGGAAATCAGGAATTTTAAGGGATACTTCACCGCTTTTTCATATTCAACTATGTTATTCCCTTAACTAAGACGAGTTGATACATACCTCTCTTATCTGAGTGCATGCACTTAATCTTTCTGACTTGCGGTGACGATCTGATAGCATTTAGCTCAGCCCATTAAGCCCAGTTCATTCACTATGGTACCAAACAGAGATCAAGTTAAAAGCGACCAAACACCAAACAGGTTTTCCCTATTTAAATACAGTTACACAAATAGTTGAACGTCCTAGTATGGTGACATAAAATAAAACGTGGCGCTTTTCTAAGCGGATTAAAAAGGAGAACTATAATGTATGGCGGAATAGCACTTCTGAGAGTACTTCGACTCGGCGCAGTAAAAAGTCCCGGCTGAAACATCCTCACATCTCCCCCTCCCCCCAATTGACAGAAATGAGAGAACAGGGTTCTGAACACTGAACTTTGTGAGGCCTCCAGGCCTTTAGATTAGACTTTGCAAATATGATGCTGATATGATTAAATCTCTAGAGGTGTCCGTTAAAGTACAGCGTCTGGAAATGGCAAAAACTGCAACATTTTTGCAGAGAAAATTCACAATATCTCACTTCCTGTTGGGCTTTTAGATTTTGCACCCGTCTTTTTTGTAGGCATTGTTTTGTTACATGTGTCTACCGGATTTCATACTAATACGTGAACCCTAGCTTGAACTGCACTTAATTGAAATTTTGTAGGTGGCGCTATCGTGCATTTTGCCACACCTAAGTCTGAAACCCATATCAGATGTACATTTTCATCACTTCTGACGTGTGTGCAAAGTTTCATGAATTTTCGAGCGTGTTTAGGCCCTCAAAAATGCGATTAATTTGGGAGAAGAAGAATAATAGGATGAGCAATTCCAAAAGGGTCCTCATACCATCGGTGCTCATGCAGGCCCTAAATATTAACCATACACAACAGTAGTATTTCTTTGAAAAACATTTCAATGCATGATGATGAAATAGACCAGCACATGAAATCTTGCCTTTATTTGCTGCCAATTAAGTCCATTAATCCTGCTGCAGACAGTTAGCGATTTTTGTCCCTAAAATGAGGCCTTTACGGTGATGAGGAGTGGTGCGATATGAGTCCCATGCTGTTAAGGGTTTGCAAGGCGCAGGGAATATGGTGGGGGTTGCGGTGAACTGAGGGAGATGTGAGATCATGTAAAAGCAGGTGACGTCTTGGCAGAGTGGTCTGATGGAGACATATGTTGAGGTACTTAAGTATAGCAGGGGGCGTTTGGCCAAATTACATGCTTTATCAAAGAGCTTTATCATCGGATTTCAGAAGACAGACATTTACTTCACACACTTTTTGAAAACCCCAAGAGAAAGATTTTTTCTATTTAAAACTTTCTCATTTCCCTTGTTTTTTCCTCTTTCATTATTATGTTCCTTTCCTTTTTTGCTTACAAGTTCCTTTTAACAAACGAGTCACAAAAAGAATCACATAGTGAAAGTGTAACAGACTTTTTGTTAGGTTTGTACTTTGTTTTTACTTACATTTTTTCACTTTAAAAGCCCTGATGTCCCTTTGGGCCTCATACTGCTGACTCAGTGTGAGGAGTTACGATAAGCCCCACCTGCTCATCACACTTGCCTTCTTATCTGTGTACTGCACTTGTATACGCTATAACGTTTTCTGAATTTGACACTATTCAAATTTAGTCAGGTTTTTTAACTGGCCTCAATCAAATTTCTGTTTATCAATTATTCTTTCTTACTTAACCCAATGGGAAATGCACCACGGTTAGGAACTGTAGTCGCACTACCAAATGAGTATTTTCCAGTATAACACTGAGTTAGTAATAGTTAAGGGCAGTAGCGGTACAGGCTTATTTGGTGCTCTAGGACAAAATAAGACCTGCTCTCTCCCCCTTCATGACAGTACGGGACAACATTTGAGCGTGCACACGCAATATCTAAGCAAGAGCATTGCCATGTGACCACTTTAAATTGAAAGCAAATGTCCAGTATTGTGCAAGAGGATGCGCTCTTGCGTTACAATAATGTGTTCTCGACATTTGTCATTATAACGCCATAGAAACTGCCTCAAATTAACTATAAATGAGAGAACAAAGTCGTGTCTAAAAGCTGCCTGAGCCACCCGTTCCCTATGCCAGTATCCACCGTTAAAGGAATCTTCAAATGTAGTAGGTTTCACTATCTAATCCTGTACTTTAACACCTCTCATAGAGACATCATAAGATAAACATAACCCAACTGTGTGAAGTCTCATCTGTATCGTATTGCCATAAGAATTTTATGCCAATGTGTAATCATATGGACTCTTCTGTAGCAGTCAACATAGTCAACATTTCATTCAAATATGTATGACACCGCAACAATAGCCTGACAAGCCAGACCCACATCAAGATGTTTGGTCTGGAAACTCACCATTGACAGGGCTCAATCCGAGGGGCAGGATAAACGGTTGTCTTTCAAACTCCCTCTGCACGGCGTGCACGCGATAGGATAGCGCTACCACCAACCAGAGCAATGAAGGTGAACCGGAGCTCATTGATAGATTAAACATTCGCCGTATCCGGTCGGCAAAACTCCGAACACATCTTCCCTTTTTAAGAATGACTTCAGTGCCGTTCTTTGTTCTTTTCACAGAGAAAAGCTTAACTCCAAGTCTTCCAGAGTCGCGGTCAAAGCTGATACGAAAGACCGCCGTTCGCCAGTTTCTGTGTTTACTAGAAGCACGCAAACACAGCTCAGAAGGGTATTGAGAGTTGCTAGACGACACTCGCGGGCAGATTAGATTTATTGCCGCTAGGGTGCGTCTAGATTTCTAGGCTACCGCAATAGAAGAAACTAGTTAAAACTAATTTGACAATTAATGAGGATGAAAAACACTTAAAGGGTTAGTTTAAATAAAAATCATTTTATGTAAAAAAAAAAAGATCTTCTTTTGTGTTCCACATAATAAAATAAGTCATACACGTTTGGAACGCGGGTGTGTAAATCATGACAGGAATGTCATTTTTAGGTGAACTGTCCCTTTAAGAGTAATATCTTCAGACATTCAGGGATTCAGATTGGACAAAAACACTCACTCTGATGTCTTTATAATGGAAGGCGATGATGAGAATGAGCAGACACCCAGTGGAGAAACTGATGAGACCGTTTATGGAGAGGGCATATATGGATTCCTGGGGAGAACAGACAAAACACAGAGATTGACAGTGAATTATGCTATTTGTCAATGTAAGAACTGAAGATCATTACTTATATACAACAGATAAACATTTAATAACTATATTACGGTAGTCTAAAGTTGCAGTATTTCACTGTCATTTTTTGCTCTTTTATTATTACATGTGGCATAATATACAGGTGCTTTCTTCAATTTAACATTTTTCTAATCTTATTTAAGATTAGATGTTTTGGTTTTTTATGGCAAAAGGAAGTTTGTTTTGCTTACTTGCTTATTACCATGTAATGCGGGAAGGATAAGACATGAAAATCCGCCTCAAGCTTATATGCCATTAGAGGTCAAAACTCAAATCCATTATGCAAACAGGCGCTAATTATGCACTAAATGATGTGGAAAGATGCAATATCACCTTAGGCAGTGTGAGCAACACAAAGCGGAGGGAGACAAAATGTGGAAAAACTTGCATAAATAGCCAATTTTCCTGCATAACCTGTTTTCCAAGAGAATGGTGGGCTAAATAAATGATTGTGCCTGGAAGATCGTTCTGTTAGCATGTGGTCCTTCTCCATACCAATTCCACTAAAATAACATAAAACAAATATATGCATTGCTATGCAAATTCAAAAACAAATCCAGAAGAAAATGTACAAAAATGACATCACTATACCTACTCTGAAAACAATTATAGTATGATAGTTCCACATATCAGGGTTCTTGTCCGTTTTTTGAGCAAATTTCATCAAAAGATACTGCAACGACAAACATATCACCCTAAAATAACTGAATATCACTGAATAAACGTATATACTACATACATATGTTACATTAACAAATCTAAATGTAAGAATTTGACCAGGTAGAAGAAGCCCCTTAAGGTAAGCAGCCACCTTTTTTACAGTGTAAATACTAAAGAGATATATTTAAATCTCAGATAGGGGGTGACATAAAAACCATGAGAACCCCACAACTTTAGATAGGAAGGAAGCTGAGGAGCCTGTTTTATACTTCAGGTTTCTTTGGAAGAAAAGCGTCTGCTAAATGACCAAAAGGGCTATCCGGTGTCCTGCTTTAGGTGTTAGTCTGTGAATCGCCTCTGTAGTCGACAGATCATGTTATGCACTAAAGTTGAGTCAGACAAGTTGAAGAAGGTCTGACTGGTTCACTGTGTATTTTGTGTACAACGCTGAATTTAACAAAATGAGAGAACACAGTTCATCGAGAAAAATCGGTCACACTTTAGTTTAGGGGCCAATTCGCACTATTAACTACCTGTTTACTATAAATTTTGCCCCAATAAACTCCTAATTACTGCTTATTAATGTAGTTGTTAAGTATTGGATTCAGGGATGTAGCATAAGGTCATGCAGAATAAGGCATTAATATATACTTTATAAGTACTAACAAATAGCAAATAGCCTATATACTTATAAGGAACATGGACCCTAAACTAAAGTATTCCCTAAAAATCTATAGCATTTTGAAAATCTAAAGCAAGTGGAAACTTCAATTGTATAGCTCATATCATGCTTTTGGCAAAGACTTGGAAAATTCTTGTTCACAGTTCTGCTCAATTTGTCTTAAATACAGCCTAAAACGACTACAACTCATAAATCAACAACTGTGATTTATAAAGTTGATTTGCACATACAGTATTAGCTTCTCACAAATATCGTTTTTAGAAAGAAAACAATGATTTATTTGCAGTGTTCATGTTAATGTGTATGAATGCAATACGCCAACATTAAGGAAACAGTAGGTAAAGCTTATGGGGGGTAAAGTTGAAGTTTGTTTTGACCGCTCCAATCACCACGGTATGTGGACGGGATAACACGTGAAAATCAGCATATATAGAGCTTATGTCCCGTTTAAGGTCAACACTTAAATCCATTATTCAAACAGGCGCTAATTATGCACTAAATGGTGTGGAAAGATGCAATAGGCAGTCTGAGCAGCACAAAGGGAGGGGGGACAAAATGTGGAAAAACTTGCATAAATAGCTGCTTTTCCTGAATAATTTGGTTTCCATAAGCCGTCACGGTTGCAGAAGTAGGCTATGCTTTGGAGGTGCAAATTAATTCTTTCTCTAAATTGTCTAAAAAAACAAAAAAGTTTTGAAGCAGTAGGACCAGAAATAATTGTAGGAAACTTGCTAAAACAAATCATGAAAACAGATGAAAACACTGATTAGTTGTCAAGTCAGGGCGTTAAAACTCTTCAGTCACTCATGTTGACTTATTTCAAGTTGAGACTGCAAAAATAGATTATTATCATGATCATGTGTTACATAATCAACATTAAAACATAAATGTTTTATAAACATTTTTATAAAATATTAATACTTGGTTTAAATGTAGAACATTATGATATGCCATTCATATATGTTATTAATGTTAAAAAAAATAATTACTTTATCTTCGGACACATGTAATACGCAGTAAATATGTCTGAAGAGTTGTTTGAAAATCAGGTGATGCCTTTCAGATTTTTCTCACATTAATAAAATACTTTAAATGAATTCTTCAAATCAGTGTTTTCATAAGTTTATCAAAAAGAAATCACGGCAAGATTAACTATTACATTTTTTAAATGCATTAAAAAAAAAAAAATCTAAATGTGAGTGTGAGTGTCTATTTCTTGTATAAAAAATGGTGCTAGCAACGCCAAGGTCGTAGGTTCAAATCTCAAGCAGTGCATGAACGGATACAATGCAAACCTTGACTGCACTGTCTCTGCTAACTGCATACCTGTAAACAGTCAGACAATATAGTATCTACTTTGGGACAAATAACAGGTAATAAGTGAATGCAGTGCGTATATCTGATTCCCTGCGTTATTTGGACCTCACAGACCAACAGTTCTTTTTATGTTGCTAAAGTTGACATGGACAATTTGGGGATGCGTTTTGATATTTACCAGGATTGGTTTTACATGGCAACTCTTGTTGCGCTGTGCTTTAATTGTATGTTCTGTTTTCACCTTAACATTATTTTACTAAATAGACAAGCTATATAGAGTTATGATTATTATCGAGATATGTTTCCTTTTTTGTTCAACCTACCCTCGGGATATGATTTGTCAAGTGTCTTGTAAATGTCCGTCATGTGCTAACATTTCAATTAACAGGATTTATCCAAGTCAGAACCAGATTTGATAGGCATATCAATAAATCAACCAGGTAGGAAAGATGCATTAAGCTAACTACATGTATTTACTTTTTACAGTCTAACAGATACAACATGTCTCTTTAAGATATTACGTGAGCAAAGACCTAGTACAACTTGATTAGAATATTCCATCCGTGCGTAATTTTGAAACTTTTTAGACCTGTTTTTTTTTTATTTGTGTAAATAAAGTACTGTAAATAATTAAGTAAATATCTATTTTAATCCTGAGTGATATTTCCTATTATTAAATATAATTTCACCCTTTAAAGTCCAGAGCTGATGCTCCATCCATAAATGTCACGCACCGCGCACTACCGTTACCTGTATTTCGTTATAGCTGTATACTTACTGGTCGATACACTAATGGGCACAGCTCAGCATGCAATACCATCAGCAGAATGCCTAACAACGCGGTTCCCAGTGCCCACGCGCAGAGGCGCTTCTTGTCCTCCAAGAGAAACTTTCTGTCACGCAGTCTGTAAAGATTCCCCCCCTCGATCGGACTGAGTCTTTTCCCCGTGTGAGAAAGCGGCACTCTTATCTCCGTCGTTTCTCCGTTATGGTTGACAAGCCCATCACAGTTTCTGCCATCCACCTTGGTGTCCAAGTGCGCGAGGCGAGCGGTCATCTCCATAGCGCGCTCTTGTCTTCAGTCCAAACAGACCTCAGTCGCCTTGTTCTCCATCCTATCCTTCCCCCTCTCCAACCAAAACTTCGGAAGGCATAGCACGTTGGATTCGAGCACTATAACGAAGCACAAAGTGAAGTGTGCGCTCCTACCTGCGAACTTTCACTCACACTGTACATTTGACTGCAGCCACACGGGTCTGTGGGTAGGCGCTCTGAAACCGTTCACTATGAAGTAGCGCTCTTACGTATGCTGTGGATGGACTACAGCAACTTCATCTTGAAGAAGTGTTGCCTCATATTATGATGACTGTGCCATAGATGAATTATTTGTTTGTGCAAGTATTTTTATCTCTCTAGAAAACTATTGTTCACACTTTGACAGCGTTTTCTGAGAGTTACAGTTCACGATCTGTGGAAACACGCGAGTAAAAGACAGATAAATGGCAGAGTGAAGCTCCGAGCAAATCACCATACACTGTCAAGTGTTAGAATTAAGTTTTTACTATCTCATATTTACTCTTATAGCAAAGCTATACTAAATAGCCTACAGTCAATATAGCCACTGGGTACCTCTAGTGGGAGAGTCGTTTAGTGCAAGACTAAAGTTTAGTTAACTGTATAGGTTCAGTGCACCAAATACACCATGCTAGACTTTATTATACTTTATTAGTGCTGGTAAATCGATTCATCACAATTAATCACATCCAAAATAAAAGTTTGTTTACATAATATATATAATTTGTACATATACCTAATATATATTTGAATGCACACATTATTTCTTCTTCTTCTTTCGGCTGTTGCCTTCAGGGGTCATCATAGAATCATCTGCCTCCATCTATTCTTATCCTCTGTATCTACTTCTCTCAGACCGACTACCTCCTTAACTGCATCCATAAACCTCCTCTTTGGTCTTCCTCTTGACCTCCTGCCTGGCAGCTCTAAAGCATCCTTTTACCGATATATTCACTCTCCCTCCTCTGAACATGTCCAAACCATCTCAACCTGGCCTCTCTAACTTTGTCTCCAAAACATCTCACATGTGCTGTCCCTCTGGTGTACTCATTGATCATATCCATCCTCGTCACTCCCAAGGAGAACCTCAACATCTTCAGCTCTGCTACCTCTAGCTGATCCTGTCTTTTCCTCAGTGCAACTGTCTCCAAACCATACAACATCACTGGTCTCACTACTGTCTTGTACACCTTTCCTTTCATTCTTGCTGGTACACTTTTCACACAACAGACCTGACATTTTTCTCCACCCATTCCAACCTGCCTGCACACGCTTCTTCACCTCTTTTCCACACTCCCCATTGCTCTGGACTGTTGACCCTAAGTATTTAAAATCCTGCACCTTCTTTACTTCCCTGTAACCTCACTGTTCCACTTGGTCCTCTCTCATTCACACACATGTATTCTGTCTTGCTGCGGCTAATCTTCATTCCACACACATTATTTATTTTAATTATATTATTATTATTATATATACACACGTTATATTTACTATATATTTGTGTTAAATACATACATGTGTGTATATTTATAGAATTATTCACAGTACACTTATTATGTAAACAAACTTTTATTTTGGATGCAATAGCTACACTAACGTGTGCTGACAGGTGATCAGGTAATCTCTTTATCACCGTAACTGTTGGTGGGTGGGATATTAGGCAGCAAATTAACATTTTGTCCACAAAGTTGAAGTGTTAGAAGCACGAAAAAAAGGCAAGTGGATTTGAGTGATTTTGACACCTTTGCAACCTTTTACCACATGACTCAAATGTTAATTTTGGTGCGCCTACTTCATTTTTCATTTCATTTATTTGTAACAAAGTGATAGGTAAATACTGACAGCATTTGTCATGTTTGTTAAATACTGACAGCATTTGTCATGTTTGTTAGACCTACCTACCGCAATAGTGATTGGAACGGAACGTTTGAAAGTAGCATAAAACTAGGTTAGCCTACCAAGTTGCAATTTTTGTGGTTGAAACATTTGGCATAAATTATATACTTGCGACGTTGCTGTTCCATGGTAAGCCTGAGGTAAAAAACTAAACAAAACATTTTTTAAAGACTGAAAGCTGATTTAAAGCATTTGATAATGATATTCCCTTGTCATCAACTGTGCAGATAGACCATTTGGAAGATGAAATATTAAACTGTCACTTCCACAATGAACTCAGGAGGGACCGGAACTCTAAACTAGACAAGCATGGCCACAATATTTTGTGTCTCTCTCTCTCGTTTTCGTTTACAATCCGGCTCCTTCAAACTCAATGAACTGAAGCAGATTCTATTTCTATGCTCAAATCCTTGCCCGTCTTCCTCTAGGAATGACGTAATGACCTTGGGCCATGTGACGCACTCATCCCATGTGGATCCTTCCGCCAGGGCATCCTGTAGCACAGAACTTACAACCATTCCAATAAATGTTTAGTCCAACTCACTATAGGAGCCCATGAAGAGTAATTCATTTTTATGAAGTTTTCACCATTTATTTGGCCTGATTTCAAAGGTCAGAAGGTCTTAACCTTTAGCCTTCGCTGTCGGCTTACCTAATATTCAACAATATTGTTGGTTTGACAGCACAGACGCTATTGGAAGAGAACTGAACTCAACGATGACACTGTTCTGCAGAACAGCATTATAGATGAAAATGACTAATTTAATGATTTTTGATCTTTACAAAAGAACTGAATCAACTGAACTGACTTCAGCTGAAAAATTAAACTATTTTCCTTTGAATCATGTTATACAGGTGACTTGATTGACTTAAGACTCCCCAAACTTTAAATTCTTCAACTAGCCCATCAAGAATTCTTCAACTAGCCCATCAAGAATTCTTCAACTAGCCCATCAAGAATATTTAGGTTTATGGAAAGATTCAATAAAAAGTCTCAAAACATTTTTAAAAAGTGTTCATTTTAAGTCAACTAAGAATACTATAAAGCACTAGCCTGACAAGCCAGACCCACATCAAGATGTCACTTGCGGGCAAATTAAATTTGCTGCCGATAGGGTGCGTCTAGATTTCTAGGCTAATAAAGCACAGAATTCAAGACAAAATAAATAAATAAATAGTGTTGGGTCAATATTTATATTTTACCATAAACAAATAGAAAACTCTTGTTACTGTTTTAGTAATAAAATATATATTTGTGACAGATAAGTTGGACATAGCTTTAAAACAGATTTCATAAATGTTTTGCTCAAACAGAAGCAATATTTACAGTGCTTGGATAACATCAACATAAGAATACAGAGAAAGCACAAATCAAGATGCATTTGAACACTGAAAAAAGTATTCAAAAACAGGCAAAGGTTTGTATAAGTAGTGAAGGTGTTATAAACTTAGCATAAAAAACTGCACACGATTCATTTATACAAAATTATAAACATGAAACAAAGGTTAAAAAAATCCAGTGCTGAAATACACATTAAATTAGCCATGACAGTTAAACTAAAAAACCTAAAAAGCTAGATTTAAATAATTTCTTCTGAAACATATGACAACACTGGTGAGATGCACCACGCAGTGAGGACACTATACAATTTTACAAAACACAGAAAATCTATTATGTACAATCAAAACATCATAACTGCAGCAAATGAAAGATGAAATGTGGAAATATGGCTTAAGGGAATGTATACTACCACCTAGTGGTATTGGAATAAATTACAATAAAATTACCATTACCATATAGCAAAGGTAATATTGTGCACATAATCTAGTATAATTAATTAAATTACATTTTTTATTATTAATGCAGTCCTCTCCACATCTTAAACAGCTATGATTATTCTTAGTGAAAAGGTTAATTCACATTAACCAGGAACTGTCTCTAAATGCAGCAAATTTGAAACCTCACCCCCACAGCACTCTTTGGTTTCAGTATATGAGTTGATTTTTTTTTTTTAATCATGTATAGAAATAGCATAGGATGCGTGATGTTTTCAGAGGTTTTACTGACTTGAAACAACTAAGACCTGAGCTAAACTGCAGGTTATTTTTGGGAATACTCATTGAATTGAAATCAATTTCAAACAATGGTCACATTCACTTAAGTTTTTCTATGACACGATTCTATGATTAAAAAGTTACCTAAGCATCTAAACAGAAGTTGGTAGAAAAGCTGTGATTTCCGTATCGATGAATATAAAACATTTCAAGTATGCATAAATCAACTTCTGGCAAAGTTGAGGAAAAAATGTCCTGTCAAATTTTTGATCAAGTAATAAAAGATTCAGTGTTTTGTGCAAGTGCAGTTTACATATATTGACTGATCAAATAAAGATGATTAAATAAATAAAAAGAAAAAAAGATTTAAAATATGTCTAATATCAATAAAAAGTTAAATATTTGCCTAGTTTACGATTTCGTCATGATAAGCTATAAAGTTCCCTGCAGAACAGCACTTACGTCTCACATTATAAATATACCCTAACATACCAGGTGTATGTGCTAATTGGTTTCGAGCTCTTTACCCTTTCACTGTTCCCCAGGTTTGCAAGGCAGCGTGAGGCACAATGAACTGAGGAGGGGCTTTGGGTACGACATAGTAAGCGAACAAAGGAGAAGGTGCTGGTGCGCATACGGTCGTGAAGAACATGCCGCTCTTTTTCTTGTACCTGGGCCACATCGGTGCAGGGTTATAAAAGTACTGCGGGCCAGGGATCTGTTAATGACAGAGAAAATAGTTTACAAAATCAGTCTTAGGCACCATAGTTTGTGTTCGAAAAGTGCTGAGAAAACAAATCTTTGGTGTTTTTTGCTCTTGCTAGTAATCCCAACATTTCAGCCTTCCTCACTCAACTCGAGTGCAGTTTGCTGAAGTGAACTTGAAGCAATGCATTACCTGAGCTGTGGGAAACTTGCGTCGCCCTTTTGGCTCCCTTGCTTTAGATCTTGTTGTATAAGCTGTGTTCTGCGCTGTTCTCTCCTCCACTTTTTTCGTTTCGTCCTCTTCTGTATCACTTGAGACTGCTGAGCCGCAGTCAGAAGAGGTCGCTGAGTGGTAGTCTGATGTATCCATATTCACAGAATCCACTTGGCTAAAAGTGTCATCCTTATTCGAGTGCTTATCCTCATCCTCCACTTTAGCAAATTGAGCCACTGTAAAATATCTGCCGTTCTCCCCAGACCTGCGGAAACGTACGAATATAAACTTTAATATAACTAGTGTTAGACTGCACTTCAGGGAAAATATAATATTCATAACAAGGCCCATAGGAACAGTTCTTCTTTAATTTATCATACAAGTATTTCATTAAAATATCATAGGACTTACCGCACACACACCTCCAACGGGTCGATCCACATTGTGATCTCCCGAGGAAATCCCAACTCGCTTGGCTTTAAGCCGCTCTCCATGCATGCTTGTGATAATGATTCATCCCAGGGAATATTGTCATTTATTCTGATACATCTGAGAAATCAGAGGAGAGTGTAAAAATTGTCATGCTATGAATGGTTGCTATGTAAATAAGGTTTGTAGGTCTTTCAGATATTCTCATTTAAAGTACTTTGACATTATTTCTTCACTCATTTTTTTTTGACTGGCAAAAGATTCTGCTGTAGTTCAAATAAATGCTCATTTGAACTTTCTAATAATTAAAGAATCATGAAGAAAGAAAAAAGTGCATCGCTGTTTCCAGACAAATATTATGCAGGCTGTTTTCAACAATAATAATTATAAGAAATGTTTGTTGAGCACCAAATCAATATATTAGAATGATTTCTGAAGGATCATGTGACACTGAAGACTGGAGTAATGATGCTGAAAATTCAGCTTTGCCAGAACAGGATAAATTCCATTTTGAAATGTGTTAAAATAAAAACATTTATTTTAAATTGTAATAATATTTCACAATATTACTTTTTTTTTACGGTATTTTTGATCAAACAACTTTGTTAGCAAAAAAAAAAAACGAAAAAAAAACATCCCCGTCTCCCACATCTTACTATCCCCGAATTTTGAATGATAGTGTATATTAAGATAATCCTGACAAATTTTAGATCATATTTATTTAATATTGCTTCGATCAGTGTATTATTATGATAAAAGGAAGGGATATGTTTGGTATACTTCACTTTTTTTACGCATACGTGAGGGTAAGCATACAGTGCGCGTGACGCAAATTTCATCATCAGAAGAGTACATGCCTACCGAATTACCGCCGGATTTTTGTAACTGTGCGTTGTTGCACAAGCGCATTTATTTTGTTGTGCATTTATTGGTTGTAAGTTGGTTGTAAGTTGTGTAGAGAGATTGCTCAAAACTGTACATGCTCTGAATGCCTGTGTACACGCACAAGTCAAAATAAGTATACATGGTAAGGCTGCGCATTTGACACTCGCGTACGCGTAAAAAAAACGTAGTATACTTTTGGCTTTAGTTGTGTCGTGGCCATGAGTTTAAAGGTACACTATGTAGTATTTTTTCAGTAAAATATCCAAAAACCACTAGGCCAGTGTTAGATATTTTGTTCAGTTGAGTACCTACAATATCCCAAATGTTTCCAACTATTTGTAAATTGTGAGAAAATTGCTATTTTAACTAAGGACCGGGACGTTTCAGCATAGCGTTTGAGGAAGTCGCCTGTCAATTGTGTCATATCTGCACTCCCCTCGGTTTCGGGTTTTATTTGGAACGCTTTACTCTTAGCAGTGTGAACAAGTGAACACACGGAGTAACGTCGTACTATCATTTTAAACACACTTTAATGTATCTGATATGATAAACAGAGCTGCGTTACCTCATAATCATAACCGAAAGAGTGGAAATATTGCAGGCGTCCGGCGACTGTGTCCAGTCCCGTCATGATAAAAGTCCTGCCGTTTGCGAGGCGGGTGTTTGTCTAACAATCGCTCCAGCAGCTGTGCTCAGCTCCACAACACTTGGTCCTGCTCTGCTTCACACTACAGTAACGTAATAACCGCATGCATGAACGTGATTTCTGCCCGAGTCCTATTTTCCACCGGCTGTGAGGTGAAGACCACATGTCCCAAGATGCTGCGCTCAAACTTGTTTTGAATAGGCGCCCTCCAGTGGACGGAAAGTTGCATAGTGCACCTTTAATGCTTGAACAAACTTACAAGGCCATAACAACCTGGCATTACGAAGATTATTAACTAAACTAACTTTTATTTTGAATTAAGAATAACAAATACAGTATGGCATTAAGACATGGCTAGGGTTACCTGTACGCCTGTCCTTTAGTGGGGTTGTCTGGGTACCAGTGGTCTGAGAACTTTTCAAGCAGAAGCTCCTGCAATTTAGTAGCGAAAAGTTTGGCTTTAATTTGATCCACACCTCCACGCTCCACTGCCAAACCTTTCAGAAAGTTCACTCCAGCACTCACTTCTCTCTTCATTCTCGTCACTGCAAGGAAAAACAGAAAAGAAAAAGGGAAGAAGAAAAAAAAAAACGTGAAAAGCTGGAATTCCTTTTTGGGACTTTACATTAAGAAACCACAAAGATAGGGCATGATCTCTTATTTACATATTTTGGTTAAGTCCAAAAGTTATAACATTCTTATTTAGAATATTGTATTGAGTGCAAAAGTGAACTACGCAAAAAGACTGCAAACATACAGGCCTTTGACCACAACCTGAAAAATTCTCGTATTTGTATAGGTCATCTCTTAAAGCATCTGCGATAGAGGGACTTCCCTAAGCACGGTTTCTCTTTCCACTGACAACTGTTGAAACTGTGTCAGCTGTAACTCAGCTCCACAACACGTAAAGACATGTTATACTGAAAGAATGCCACAGTCATAATTTGCATTTAAAGGCAAATAAGATACAAATAAAGAAACAGAGCTGCTTTTTTCCCCAACACCATATTGCTAAATAAGGTTCGGAGTTGCAAATTAACATATATAAAAAAAGGGCAACTAAACATGAATCCTTTGGACTTTGGAAAATGCAAATTAGTATTATTATATCATTTTCTTTCCAAGACACTGAAATGCGTTCATATACTGATGTTCTTTAAACTAAACTCTCACTCAGAACAACAATAAAATGTGTTTAAGTATTTGAACCTTTAGTTAATAAAACCCTGCATAAGTTGTTTAAATGATTACAACTTTTATTTTTCAATTAACAGCTGTTCAAATTAAACTTTTTATGATTTATTTTGCGAAACATGCTGGGCTACTTATGACAATTCAGTCTTTGTTAAATCCAAGAGAAAAAAAATATCTGATTTACATATAATATTTATATAACACTAATTAAAGCAAATAAATATCTGCCACTTAACCTAAAACTGATTGCTGTATTATTATGCAACCTTTGAGCAACAGGCTGAGTCTACTCAGACATTAGTCAGAATGCTAATTTTAGTGGCACAATAATAAGTCACTAATTCAAGAGTAAGTCTCTTTAACAAAGCACAAGGGGCTGAAATAAAGCTGAGATTAAATTCAATTTTTCACCTACAGATAAAACTCTAGGGCTATTGAAAGAATCTGTAGGAACTAAAGCAAAGCAGAATGTCTTGATGTCATGTGCATGGGTTCAGATGGGCGACCGAATGTGAGCAGGTCAAAAGGTGATGAAAGATTTTGGCTATGTTAAGCAGCCAAATTCAAATGAAAAATATGATTGACATGTTCTGTATATTTAAAGAACGTCACCCCATTCTAGTTACACACAGTGAAGCGCACGTTACAAACTCAGCATCATTTTAGGCATGTGTTATTAAAAGTCAAAGTTCCAGACATGTCTATAATCCATTTTCCAAGCAGCTGCTCATAACACATTCCACTCAATTATTACAGTCTACTGAAACGGATACGTCTGTACATTACTGTATAATTGAAGTTAAAATGAGCGCACTAAATAACTGCGCTATTCAGTCACGTGCTACACGCGCACGACTTGCAGTAGGCTACTAAGATGATACTAAGCGAAGTGATCATTGGAAATTCCCAACGAGAAACCCCCAAATCATGTGTGTGTGTGCGTCTGGTAAGCACCATAATTCTCATTATTAATGTAAAAAAATAAAATAAAATAAACCCAGGAAGATACATAAATATAATACAATCTTTTTTTCAAATATTAATGTAATATGTAGGCTATATACATATAATATAATATTGGTGCTAACCAATCGGAGTAATAAGTTAGACTATGATCAAGATAACCAGATTTTAACATTTTACATACCATCACATTTATGTTTCGTCAATTTTACAACTTTGGTCCCTTAACTTCTGAACAAATAAGAAATAAAAACAATTATTCTAATCATGGATAGTTTTCAAGGTAATTTCTTACCGATATAAGCTGAATCCCAAACGACTCGATGTTTCGTTCGTGTTAGTTCTACTTCCTCAAAACGGTTATGTCCAAATAGGCTGATAACCTGAGTAAGCACGTTGCTTCCTTGTTGTAGTACACCACCAGTGTTCCACGTTTCTTCATTCGTGTTGGGTTTGGTCGGCCAACAAACACGTCATTTTACCGTCAGTGATTAGCATATGACTCACTTCCTTGTCCATCCATACAGCTTTACAACCATTTTACTACAAGCACGCAGTCATGTCTGTTATGATTCACCTCAAACCCAAATATGGTCAATGCTAGTGTACCAGGAAGAAAGATTAAAAAATACAATCAAACCATGCCTATGATGATTTTGATTGTAAAATATGATCAATTTTCAAATGTAAAATATCATTTTAAATGCATGTATTCTGTTGTGTGCTGTATGTGTATGTCTGTTGCCTAATATATTAGATTAGTCTATTAATAATAATAGATAATATTTAAATAATATTAAATGTACCGCTAAACCTAACTTTTGAAGCGTGATAAATTATGATTCGTAAGAAAGGATTAAAATAAAAAAGTAGGCTATACATTGCCAGACATCAAAACCAGGGAATGAACTAACAAATTACACCAGTTAATACATACAAAAAACATATTAAGAAGTTATATAATGTGAATTTACCAAATATCAAAATTAAATTAATCAAATTAGTTCATAAAAAGAAAGTGAGAAAGTCCTTTGAACATGTATAAGTCTCTGAATCATTAACAGTATTGACCTATATAACCATTATATATTGACATTAAAAAAGGGGCTGTGCCAAATTCCGAGCCCCACCAAATTATTACCCTCTGTAGGTAGTGTAGGTTTAGGATTAGTTGTGGGGTAGGGGTTAGGATTAGGCAATCAAGGTCGCCGATTAAATCATTTGAATCAACATCAACAAGATAATAATTGTATCAAAATTCAGCACCATATAAAAAGCAAGTGATCTGGATAGAATTACATGACTTCAGACTGTTCAACTGCTGGAGGAGCATGAACTTCTCCTGATGTGCAGCAGATGGCAGAATTGATCCCTTCTTTTTTTCTGTCATTTCTGCTGCTTTCTCTTCTGTTGCCATCTCTAAGTAAAGGATCTGATGTAAGAGCGTGTTCATCAGGCTGCATGTTAGATCAGCTTGCTTCTATTGAAAATGGACAATGTCCTGACTCCTGATGGTAGGTATTCTAGGTAAATTCCAGATAAACCCCTACAAAACAGCATGATAAATGATATCATTCCTTCACAGTCAAATCGTTCACTTTTACATAAAGTCAGATACAAAACAGTTGCAGATGATGAGGCAAAAAATTGTCACAAACAATATTCAATATTATTTAATTTTTTTGCAGTCAGGGGAATAGTCAATTTGCATCCATGCTGGAATTCAAAAACAAAATTGGAAAACAGTGTGATTTCTTCTCATTTTCTTTTTCTTTCATTGTCTTTTCCTATAAACATTCTTGGCTCCAGATTCCTTGTCAGTGGGTAATTCCGGTCCTCAGCTGGTGGACTGATTGGATTTTTCCTGGATGCATTCGAACAAGCAATTAATTTGGTCAAAGAACCATGGGTGATTTGGCATCCCACTTGAATTAAGAGTGTGATGCATTCCTTTGGCCTGGCACCTCGATCAGCCCTTGAGAGCTTGGTGTTATGTGAATCATAATGAAGGAAACCTGTGTACTTCGTTCATTTGCATTTGATCATTATTATTTTTTTTGGTTCAATATGAACTACGTCTCCAATGTGACATTTTAGCCATTCGTTCGATACTTTCTCCAAACATAGTGTCTCTTATTAAAATATTTTGTTTGTTTGTGCACCCCAACCAGCCCAGCAACAGTGGCTCAACCAATGACATGAGGTTGTGGGGCGGGGCTCTGTTTGACTGACCAATTGAAGAAGCAGGAAGTATTCAATCATATTTTTTTCCATTTTAGCAAATAATATTTTAGTTTGGTGAGAGTTTGTGCCAGTTTGACGATAGTGCCGAATAAATTACACACTTCACCATTCATTACTGAAAGTACTTTTTTTCTTTCTCAGTGCTTTCCCAGATGCCCACAAAAGTGACTACATAATTTTCCACAACAATAACAGAGGTTGAAAAGTAGCATGATGTTTTATTTTCTTTTTCTCATTTATTGCTACCAAGGCAAAATAGATCATATTACCTCATATTAGAAACCACAGGTGCTTCATTCGTAGCCATGGGAAATTATCAAGGCTATTCTTTCTTTCCCAACCTGCATGAGCTTTGCAGCAATAAATGACTTCCACACTAGAACATATTACCTGAAGGCAGTGCAATATAATTAGAGCTGGATGTATAGTATTTTATTATTAATATTTTAAAATTTAGCATCTGTTTGAGTATGTGTATTTTCTTCTCTTAAAAATAACCACTTTAGAATCCATTTTGTATCACTGAAGTCCTCAAACACAAATGCTGTCTGCTATTTGCTTCGCCTTTAAAAATGTATCGATTTCCCAGGCTCCCAGCAAGCTTAATGCAATCGATAGCGATGGCCTTTCAAGATCAGCACCAGTATAAGCATACCATCCTCTCATGCAGTTAACTCTACACAGCCACACACAAACACACACACAAACACACACACACACACACACACACACACACACACACACACACACACACACACACACACACACACACACACACACACACACACACACACACACACACACACACACACACACACACACACACACACACACACACACACACACTCTGTTTCCCCCTCACACCCCCAGGTAATGATTGTCCTTGGGCAAAAGAACAGTTTGTCTGCATTAGGAGTGAAGTGTTCCTAATGGGATTGTTCTCCCACTTTGGTAATGATGTTATGTATGAAGGGCCAGTTTGCTTTCTATAATGAAGGTGAAAGAGATTGCGGCACACTTCTCTTTGACCTCTGTTATCTACCCTGTCTTTTCTCCTCCTTCCTTCCATCCCACCTCAGCTCTCACCAATTCTGAAGCAGATCGATAGTTGTTTATGTTTGGAGTGTGCTCAAAGATCTGCCTCGTTGGTTGTGTGGAGATAATGTGCGGTGTGATCTGTCCTTGTTACTCTGGGTGAGGGCAATCAGAAGAGGTGAGACTGTGATTTTGATTACTTTTGAATGGTTGCTCAATGTCATCAGCAGCACAGAACTCTGTCGGACTTTAAATTCTGTAAGTATATAATATTAATGAGCACACGTGCTGAAATGCAGTCGTGATAGGGATTGTGAGATTTCAGCAAATGTTCAAATAACTATAATTAAATATTTATATATAATAATTTAATAATAATTAAAATCAGTTAATTGTGCCAAATCATCAAGCACCCAGTTCTCTATAAAACCAAAATAAGTGAAAGAAGACCACCCACAAAGCGAGGGGTTTCATTCATTCATTCAACAACTGACGTGGCAGCCATTGATCATCATGGATTTCATTGTATGGAAAAGAGAAGACTTGTTCAATAGTTAAAATTAGATAATGCAACATCATTATTGAATGTTAATTTGTGTGCAGTCCACTTATATTTGTAAAATGAATTCTGCAAGTAAACTGGGCAGGGGATTTATAGTTCCCAGCATCCTTTGCATGGGACCAAATAAGAAGATTTAATGTTGAAATGAAGTGTCATTTAATGTGTTTTTATATAATATGCGATGAGATGTTTACATTTATTTTTCTGTTATACTGGAATTTAGAAAGGATTGTTATGTTGGTTTTTTATGGGTTACCATTGTGGTGAAGAGTGGAGCTTGATGTGTAGACTACTCTGCAAAACTGAGTTCTATTTAATATAAAGGCAGTTTATTTTACACTACACTGTAAAAATGTTATTTTTTAGAACATTCATGAGAGTCTGCAAAGCATCACAACATGAGAGATAGCGTTAAATTACCTTATGTCTTATTAAGCATATAACATTACAAAATAATGACTGTTAAGCCGCACTGTGTAATTTCTCTGTCCGCTAGAGGGCACCTATTCTAAACAAAGGCATAATTTGATGACGCCAGGTTTGAGTGTTGAATCTTGGGACATGTGGTCTTCACCTCACAGCCAATGGAAAATAATCGATTATTAATGTTACGGTAGTATGTAGCAGAGCAGGACAGTGTATTGTGGTAGCAAGGCCGCTGGAGCGATTGTTGAGCAACACGGCTCGCAAGAAGCGGGACTTTTATTATGACGGGATAGCCGCGGGCGCAATTTCCACTTTTCCGGTCATGAGTATGAGGTAACGCTGCTCTGTTGATCCTATTAGATACATTTAAGTGTGTTTAAAATTATGTTATGACATCACTCTGTGGGTTCGCTCAGCGGCTGGTGTGACACACTGCTAAGAGTAAAGAGTTTCTGCCAAATAAAACCGGAAACTGAGGGTAACGCAGATATGCGTTATTCTCGCGTTAGAATTGACAGGCGACTCCCTCAGACGCTGTGCTCAGATGTCTCGGCTCCTTGGTTAAAATAGACATTTTCAATTTAGTTGGAAACATAGTTGGAAACATTTGGGTTATTGTACGAAGAAGTCAACTGAACAAAATATATAACACTAGCCTAGTGTTTTTTGGATATTTTACTGAAAAAATACTACATAGTGCACATTTAAAGAGCCCCTATTATGGATTTGTTTTTTTAATTCCCTTTCTTGTAACAGCTTTAAGTGAATGAAAAAATCCTGCAAAGTTTTAAATCTGAAAGTGCACCATATATAAAGTTATTGTCTGTCAAAAGTAAGAGTAAGACTGAGTCAATTAAATGAATCGTTTTTAAAAACAAATTCCAAGCCCGTAGTGATGTCAAGATGAAACATTAGCATATTGCCTGCATTTTCAGCCTTGCTTGGCATTTTGATACAGTTCCCACACGTTCACCTAAATAATTTCGGCAATTAATTTGTATGTGTTGCTTTACACTGAACTAACAAATGGCGACAGAGAGCAAGATTAATCAAATTACAGCACGTCACTTATCAAACATCTGCATGTTCAATCAGCCTGAAGTGCCATAAATATTGACACTTATCATTGAGAAAGGTCCTGCTCCAGTTGTGTTTGTGATTGACTTTCTGGTTCATCAGCAACTATGTTTGCCTGTCAGACTCGTAGCTTGAATTAGTATAAGGAAAAATGTATGCCATGTCTGTTCTGTATATAAATGTTCAACACTTCGTTCCGTTTCCGACATGAGCTGTCGTCATCATCTGACCAATCACTGCAGATTAGCATCACATAGAGGAGGGGTTTGAACAAATGAATTATTGAGCAAATCCTTTGGGAGTCATTGAGCAAATAAGGTAAAAAATAAAAGTGAAAGTGTTTTTTTGACCTTGCACGCATGAAATAGAAATGGGAACCTTTTAAATGCCATAAAACTTACAGAGCTCTTACCTGTACGACCTGACTGCTGCAGATTCATTTTGGTGTTGATGGAGTTGACATGCAAAAATCAGAGTCTGAGGATATGATCAGGATATTAATCATCTTATGAATGTTTGATAATAAGGGAATATTTTAACTTAAAATGAATGCAAACCCACAGTTTTCCTGTTCAGTTTAAGGAATTCAATTTAAGCTATTCCTCCTACTCTGGCTCAGCTTGTTAAAAGTCATTATAACTCATATGACAAATAATGTATACAATAATGACAAAACCAAAATGAATATTAAATCGATTTAAAAAATGGTTAATAAAAAAAGCAACAACAAACATATTTGTACTATTTTCAAAAACAAAATAAAAAAATAGCACCTAGAGGATAAAAAAAAAACTATTTTATGGATAATATTAATTGGAAGATTTTTTCAAAAGTTTTTTTTTAATTCCCTTTAAATATTGTATTAATAATAAAACTAAAGAAATACATTTTAAATGACACATACCATTGAATACCTGATAAATAATTAATTTCAAGATATGATGTATGCTCTTTTTGTAAAACATTGTATTTATTTATATTGCTTATTTATTTCAATTTAAAAATATATATATATAATGTTTTAATTTATAAATAAATTACTGTCACATTTTGTATTGAACTATTTTATGCTATTTTGGTTACATTTTATTTCTTCAAAAAAAGAAGAAAGAAAAAGTATTACGACATGACGTGAAAAAGCTCATTGTTTTGGTTCAGGAGAAGGCGCGCGGTGGTAGTGACTGGCTGCATCTGAAATCGCTTCTTGAGGTACTTATTTTGAATAAGTCATTACATATCAAACTTAATGCAATGACTGGACGAACATTTTTAGTCCCGAGACTTCCAGAGAAGATGTAGGCCTAGCCTTGCATACTTTAATTGTTTAAAGCACTTTTATTGCTATCGTGTAAAGAGAGTTTCAACCATATCAAGTGTTTATTAAAAAATGCCTTCCTAACCTTTAACCGGTCATTTTATGTTAAGAAACCCCATTTCCATCTTGTTTAGCCTACATCTTTACAACTACCATCAAGCTGAAGACGACAATCAAGCTGCCTCTATTTAAAAACCCGCGAAACACCTGCATCATCTTTTCAAGAGATGGTAAAACGCCGGCCAGACGGTGTCCTCCATTTCACACGTGAATATTGTCTGAAATCTGAAAAGGCACGTTTCTACACAAAACGAAGAGGCGAGGAAGCGCATATGTGATCCTGGACCCCAAAACCAGTTATGGGATTTTTTTTTTTTAAATAAAAATTTATTGAGCTTTGCATATAATATGCAAAGCTGATTAAATAAGCTTTCAATTGATGTAGGTTTGTCAGGAAGGATAGGACAATATTTGGCCACGATACAACTATTAGAAAATCTGCAATCTGAGGGTGCAACATTTTTAAAATATTGACAAAAATCACCTTTAAAGTTGTCCAATGAAGTCCGTAGCATATTACTACTACTACTAATAAATTGTTTATATATTTACTGTATGAAATATACAAAATATCTTATGTAACACAATCTTTACTTAATATCCTAATGATTTTTGGCATAAAAGAAATTATATTATAATTTTGACCCATATAATGTATTGTTGGCTATTGCCACAAATATACCCGTGCAACTTATGACTGGTTTTGTGGTCCGGGTCACATATGGTGAAGAGACAAACGGCTGTTTATCTCACTTTTTACTCTAGTAAATATTTTGCATACTGTATGTAGGCCGCATAAGCAAACTAAAAATTCAAAGCTATTTTCACCAAAAGCGGGTCATGTTGTCAGTATATGTTGTATTTTGTCACAATGTAACCTGCCATGTAAGGATATTTTTTTATATCAATGTTCACTTTACTTTTCTTGTCCCCCTGACTCAGTTCATGTGTTTCTCCTGCAGGAGGTTCTCAGGCAGGAAGAGGCCAGGAGGGGATTGCAGCTTGCAGACCAGGGAGTTCAAGTTCAAGTGCAAGTGCAAGATTACATGTTCCTGACCAAGAGGTATAGCTGAGAAAAAATGTGTGGTAGCTAAGCCGAGAGGAGTCATCAGTATGCTGCTGTATCCTTAATAGCACATTGATTCTGAATGAGAGAAAAAGTGAACAAGAGACAACGGGAGAAAAATCCACCCCTATTGCTTTCTCTTCACTGTTACTCTCCTCCTCTTTCCCACCCACTAAGATATTCTGTCTGAAGCCACCCCCCTTTCTCTCTCGCTCCATCTCCAGTCCTGTATTCCTATCCTTCACATGCACATACTATTAAACACCACTTTTCTTCTGCTTAGCTCGTCTCTCATCAGGTCGTCTTTTAACGCACCGCTTTAAGAGCCTCTAGTATTTCTGTTTCTCCCAATGGGTGGAGAAACCGGCTCAATGCGGCTCTCTCTCTCTCTCTCTCAGCTGTGCCTCACACACTGGGATAGCCTGTTTCTCATTGAGAGGCCCTTTTTTGTACTTGTAACACATGAGTCTTGCTCTCTTTACGGTGCAGGTTTCCCTCCCCCTTCCCTCTTCTCTACACTTATCCATAAAGAAAGGAAGGAAGCGGAAGAGAGTGGTGTCTGTGAGGAGGAATGATGAAAAGGCAGAGAGAGAGAGAGAGAGAGAGAGAGAGAAGGAAGGAGGGGGTAAAAGAAGAGAGCAGGACTGAGGAGAGTGGACTGGCAGAAACGTGAAATACGAGAGGGAGAAGAGTAAAGTAGGAGAGGAACCCGTAAGAGGAGAAACGAGGGATGGCTGACCTGGAAGTGGGCAAAATCGGGGGGAAAGGAAGCCACCGTTCTTTTCCAACACTTGCTGGTATTTTGCTTTTCACTTTGCTTTTGTTTTGGTCATTTCTTGCCTTCTTTTTTCACGCGTCTTATTCTGGTTCTTCTATTTTTTCTTGCTAATGTGTTCCAATATCTTTCCCGGGTGTTTTGTTAGCCTATAACGTTGCTTTCTGCTTCCTTATGTGCAAAATGAACCATGTGTTTGTTTGAAGTACTTTTCCTTCCTCTTCCATCACATTTTCATCCCTGCAGCGCTCATGCTCACTCTGTTTTCTTGTGCGACACGTATTAGCTTTGGTTGTGTGTTTCTGTTCGAGACTTTATTGTTAACATCATATACTAATATTCAAATAGTAGCCTTTTGGACTCCTCCAAAAGGCTAAAATGTGGCCCGCTCAAGTTGATCCCATAAAAGATTTAGTACTCACGTTTTGCATCAGTTAAATTAGTTCTGGACTGCTGCACTTGTAGCGAGTGTGATCTTTATGCAAAGTCAATCCTGGCCTCCTCGGTTTGTGGCACTTTTGTTTCATCTCAATCGGCTTGAAATGTAGCTTAGTCCCTTTATTGGGGTGTCCTCTCTTCTCTCTCCGTACCACGCTCCTCCCATCACCCCTCATCCCCACTGTCTGTCTTCCTCCGTCTGCGCCCTTGCAAAAAGGTTTACTGCTGTAACGCTGATTTATCAAACCAATTAATGCAAAAGTGTACAGTGAAAAACAAAAGTGATTTTATTCTCCTCTTATGATTTGGTACAGTGTGCTTTCCTCTCTCCAATGTGTTTTACATCTCATATCTGACTGCATGCCTAGCTGTCTCCACGGTGATTATCCTCTACTGCCTTTAACCTGATGGTTCCCGCCAACATATAAAAGCGTAATGGCAGTTTATCAGTCAAAAACAGCACTAAAATTATGTTTGCATTCGACATCAATTTATAAAGATGAATTTGAGAGCTTTTATGTTTTGGCACTTATTTTTAGTCACTTTTTGTTATGTTCTTTAAAATTGTGTGTTTTTGTCAGTACTATAAGTACTATTTTCATTAACTTTTTACAGTGTATCATTTAATCGCAAAGGTGCATTCCTTCCTTTTACTGCCTAAAAGCTTTAAAATCACAGATGAAAATCCGGTTTAGTGATAAAGGAGAAAATAATGGGAAAGATGTTTGAACAGGGTCTGTTCAAGTACTTTATTCCTCAATCTGCACCATAAATCCATGCAAGAAATTGGAGACTGTTAAAAAAAACTTTCTGAGTGAACTGATAAGTCTAGGGGTCTGGGGCCCACTAGGGGGCCTCAGCAGCCTTCGAGGGGAGCCCCAGGATAAATTAAAATGATGAAGGATTTAAATAAGAATATACAAGTAAAAATGTTTTATTCAAAAGGCTTAATATATGAAAAAGCCTCATTTTAAATTTTCTAGACCTGGAAAATGAAAATTATGTGAAGCCATGTGCATTGTTATATTAAATATTCTGCTAACCTCTAAAAAACTTAAAAAAAAATTCTTATCCTTAATCCATTCTAGTAAATCATGAGCAACTATAAAACAACTGGCCTTTGAAAGTCAAAAATGTTGAAGAAACACCACAAAGCGAGGAAATTGAATTTTGGGGGTATTTGGTCGACTGTCTGTTTTAGGTTATAGTTTCATACAGAATATGGATTATGTTTGACCATCCCTGATCTCTCAAGTTCGCATGGTCTGGGTTAGGCAAACCACAAAGGAATGAATGTTCCAGTTGCTTTTATGTTAGTATATTATATAATACACACAGTGTTGGGGTAACGCATTAAAAGTAACGCATTACAAGTTACGTAATCAGATTTTCTTCAAGTAACTATAAAGTAACTTATTACTTTATTATTTAAAACAAAATATTTTAGTTACTTTTTTAAATAAGTATTTTAATTTTGTCTTGATATTTTTTGACTGACACCTCTTTTGTCCCCATGTTGAGTGATATTGGGAGTAAGTGGAGAGCCGTTGTGTGTGCTGAATCATTGAATGATCATTTCACCTTTGTTGTGAAAGGGATTTTACATTTGCAAAAAAAATTTTTTAATAAAAAACAAAACAAGTTCGTAAAAAGTAGTAATGGAAGAGAGTTCATTATTATTAAAGTTGGTTAGTTAATTCCTGAATTTTTATCAGCTATTGCTCCAGTCTTCAGTGTCACATTCATTAGGATTCATTAATGAATAAAATATATATTTTCTAACAATATAAATCACTTTTATTAATTTAACTCATCCTATAAAAGTATACATTCATTTCAAAGAAGGAAATCATATTTTTTGTTTAAATAATAGCATATTTATTTCTTTATTAATTTTAATGTTTCAAAACTTCTATTCCATCTCAAATTCCAAATTAAATTCTGCATTGGCCCGCTAGTGCATTTATACACTACCACATCAGTTTCAGTGCATCAATTAAATCACCTTGAGGCTCCAGTCTTGAATAAAACTAGCAGTACAAAACAGTATAATGGCCATTGACTCTCCATATGTTGAAGTGTCTCAGATTGCTTGAGACCGCCCTTACTGAAGTGCTCAGGAAATCAATAGGTTTGACATCAGCACTGCCTCCTGTCTTACAATTTCTCGCTGTGGAATAGAATGTGGAAAATTAATTTAGCTGTGGATAAAACAAAACAACAAAAAAACAACAACAAAAAAATCCCAGAGACATAGTGGACCTCCACTGATAATGTTTTTATAACTGATATATTTGCCATCAGCATTTGTTATTAAGATGAAAAACTATATTCTTAATGGGCTCCTAAGATTTTATTTCTACATAAATGACTACTATTATGTCTACACAGAAATGACAATATGCCTCGATCAAATGTACCTGTAAATACTTCTAATTGTCCTAAATTGCAGTGGTTACTAGATATTGTGTACACATTTTAGGTAACCTTAGTGACTCATGTCTAATAGCTCATTCATCGAATCTCAGCCCCCTTTACCATCTAAATTAGGCTGAACTAAGACATTTGTTGGAGGGCTGATGCTTTTTTTTAATGACAGGCGGATGTGCAGTAAGTTAAATAGAGCGAAAAATATATCTTACATTTCTTTTTTTTAGTATGTTTCTGAAAAACCATCTGGTCTAAAGTTCAGTTTTAAATGGCTTGTTTTCGTGCATTGTAAAAAAGGGTTCAATGCACTGTTCTCATTGAGTGATTCCTGAATTCGATTCCCGAGATGCTGAATGCAATCCTTAATTCAGTATATTTTTTTCAGGTTAGTGTTTCAGTTACTTAATTTCATCAAATGTAATCATACATTTTAATGGATAGGTTTCCATAAAATAAAAAACTCATATACCTTATATTCAGTGCTATTGTTAAGAGTTAAATTAAAACTATTAAAACATTTAAATTTAAACAAAGCTAAGCAAATAAATACTAGATGACGAGTATTAGATGAAAACCTTGCCTTGGAAACTAATTGAAATAAATACATTTCAGCTGAAGTGCTAAAATCTATTAAAACTACAAATGAAATTGAAATATAATAGGCCTACTGAAATAAAATTATAATGTACTAAAAATGAAAAAAGCACACATTAAAATGACTAAAACTTAAACTACAAATAAAATGAAGACTGAAAAATAAAAACTACTTCAAAATATTAATGACTGATATAAAAGTATAGATATAATACTAAAGTACTGATGTCATTCCAATCTGTATGATTTTTTTATTGAAAAATGTTTAGCAATTTTTGCTTGCACAATGAAAGTCAATGGGGTCGAAAGTATTGGACCCCACTGTCTTTGCTTGTGTGGCCAAGAAATAGACTGACAAAATCTTTTCTACACAAAAGAAATTATTAGTAAATTATGACAGAATTTCTTTTTTAGAGAACTATCCCTTTAAGAATTCATTTTAACTCCGAGGCAGTATGTCCTGTGGAGCTGTTTTTCAGATTATATTCTGCACCTGCATAGTCAAATGTGCTGACAGTATGGGGCTAATTAACAGTTGCCTGACTGCTGTAGTACTGTGTGTTTACCTGGAGTGCTGACTTACAAATTGCTGAAGAAGAAATGGTACAGTGGCTATTGTGTGTTCAGTGTATGTGCGCTATGCTGGTGACATAGAAGTGTTAGTATGCATGACCGAGTGACAGTTACATTATGTCTTGACTGTGATAGTATATGAGGTTTGCTAGTGTGTGTAAAGCGGTCGTGTGGGTGCGGACAGTGGCTGCGTGGGGGTTAATATCTGCAGTCCAGAGGAATGTGTTTCGGGTCAGCAATGAGAATTCCTCAGTTCTGCATTAGTAGGTCACAGCGCCGCTGCTTGTCTCAGCAAACTCCCTCCCTGGCAATATTCTCTCTTGTTTTCTCACCTTCTCCACTTCCCCTTCTTTTCCTTTATCTAGATCTGAATTTTCATTTTTCAACCTTCACTTTTCCAACATGAAATTGTTACGCATCCTCTCATTCTTTCTTTGTTTCCCCTCTCTCCTGCTAAGACGACTGAGGTGTAGGGGGTTGGGTGAAAATGAGGAAAGGCTGTATGTGTGTGTTTGTGTTATATAAATGTAACCACGTGCACACTTCACTCTTGCCGTCTGGTGCTTGTGTTTGTGTAGGATTTATGTTGAAATCTTTCTTATTACCAGATGCCGCTCATTACACGTACCTCTGATAAAGTAAAGAGGGAGTACATTACCATTTGAGGTCAGTAAGATTTTTTTTAAAGAAATGTAATTTTATTCAGCAAGAATGAGTATATTCATAAACGGATAAATGTTACTTCTTAAACTTTTTATTTGTTAAAGAATGCTGAAAAAATATATATCATGGTTTCCATAAAAAAAAATTAAGTGGCACAACTGTTTTCAACATGTTTCTTGAGCACCAAATCTCAATTTTATTGATTTCTGAATGATCATGTGACACTGAAGACTGGAGTAATGCCTCAGCTTTGCACCACACGATTAAATCTGATCTCATTTCTAATAAGTTTCTTATTTCGAATATTTCCCCAAATTAGTGTTTTACAGTATTATTGCTTAAATACATTTATAGCACAAATACAGCTTTTGTAGGGATAAGTGACTTGTTTCAAAAACATTAAGAATCTTATCGACCCCAAACCTTTGAACGGTATGATAATGTGCTCTTCTCATCCAAAAAAGTACTCACTATTCATCATGTAATTTCAAAACTTTACGATTGGCTTTTTTGAGTGAACTGTTCTTTTCGGATTTCTTTATTCACTAAATATTCATAAATTTAAGTAAAATATATGGAAACATAGCCAAGGCAGCATCGACATATGCCATGCACAACATCAACCCTCACAGGTAGCCACGTGCACTGATTCACAAGCATGACTGGGGTATTATGTACACATTCACCAGCAAAAACAGGCCGATATTTGGTTTTAACCTTTAGAAATTCAGTTGAACATATGGCCTGCAGCTTCAGGGTAGACCTGCTTTCCATTGTACTTTTGTTTCTGTGTCCTCTGTGCTCTTTTATTTGTGTCGTATCCCTGTCTTTCTTGTGGAAATACCTTTCTCTTTCTTGCCTTTCTCTCTCCCATCTGTGTCTGCTCCTTGTTCATGTTCGCATCCCTATCTCCTGCCTGTCTCTGCTATCTTATCCTCTAATCCTACACTGTCCAGGTTGTTATACTGCTCTTATTTGTTGGTGTGTGCGCTCCCAAAAAATTGTATTTATGTCACACTCTGTCCCTAAAGCTCAATATGTGCAATATAAAGCTTCTGGGAATCTGGCAATATAAAGCTTCTGGGAATCAGGGAAAGAGAGGAAGCGTCTCAAAGGATTCAATTTGTATTTTAGTCCATTACCTGATTTAAAAGGGGAAGAAAATATGAAACTGTCAACTGAATATTAACATCTGAAATAAATGAATAATAAATTGTTATGTTTAGATTTGGCTAATCAACTACGGTATTAATCTTGCGTTTATTGTTGCAATATCAAAATCTAGGACTCAATCTTTGAGATTTGTTACATGAGAAGACAACAATTGCCTTAATGTTTAAACTATGTAGATTTAGGCTGTTTCCTTCTTGGAGGACTGTGACCAGCTTAGACATCTAGTCCAATACATCTCATCTTTGTTTTATTAGGCCTTCAATCATTTGTTAAAAGCATAATTGCTCCAGTCTTCAGAAATAATTTTAATATGATGATTTGCTGCTCAAGAGAGATTTCTTATTGCGGCAAATCAATTTTGAAAACAATGGGCTGCCTAATATTTTGCTGGAAACCTTGATACATTTTTGTCAGGATTCTTTGAATAGAAAGTTCAAATGAACAGCGTGCAGCAATTATTTAAAAAAAGAAAAATACAATTTGTTTACTGCTCCTTTTTGAATATTTTATTGCATCCTTGCTGATTTTTTAAAAAATAATTAGAAAAATATTTGAGGGACTGTAATGTGAAAGTGATGATATGGTTGGTTAAAAGGCAGCTGTAGAGGAACTACACTTTAAGATGAAAGCCGTAACCATGGTTCCCCTCCTCAAGATGTTTGCTTAGAGCAAAGAAAGGTCAAGAAACAGATCAAGCGTAAACACTTGTGCATTGTTCAAGTTCAAGGTGAAGATTAATAGAAAACATGGTAAAAAAATGTACTAGATAAGTAGGTTTGGTTTGTAGTATGATGTATTTAGTTTTACTTGTTGGATTGGTCACAGTGAGTGCATGTTTGGCTCTTAAATGGTTTTTGATAGCACTTCAGCAGTAGTATTTCCTATGTTGAAAGCTTCTCAACTGCTTTGTGTTTTTGTGTGCATTAATTACTTGAATTCTGGAAAAAGAGTCACATTTTAAACTTGTTTGTTGGCGTAACACCAAGCTGTAGATTTCAGTCTGACTGGATTTTCCGCCAGTGGATTTGAATGGTTGTGCAGTTAACCGGTTAAAATTGATGTGATAGATGTTTATCAAGAGTAAAATTTAAGAGATATTTAACAGAGAACAAGAGAAATAGCAATTTAGTCATCTTTTATCAGAGGTGACTGTCAAAGTAATGTCCCTTATGTCAAAAGCTACTGTTCTTAGATAATACAAATCATGCAGTTAGCTAATATCATGTATTCATTTAGACAGAAACAATGATCTCATTAAAGCAATTATTACAAGTTGTGATCATAATGATTACAATATGTAGGAAATTTGGCAGTGGTGCGTGTTGATTCAGAGTTGGTGTCATCTGAAGTCCTCACAGGGGTTTCTGTCTTCTCTTCACAGGTGTTAAGGGCATCTGAAATCTTTGTAAGATGCTTGATTCAAACTGGAGCTGGCGTCTGCTTACCTCAGGATGGGCATCACAAGGTAGAGACAGAAAAACAAGTGTAAAATAATTATATTGCTGCCGATATTTCAGGCAAAAATAATCATGTTCATTTTATCTGATATAACTGGAGTGTAAGGCTATGAGGTGAATTATGTGAATGCTTAGTGAAAGATATCATCTGTAATCTAGAATTAAACTGGTGTGTCTGAGCCACAGAAAGGCTATTCCAGAGTTTAGGAGCCAAATACGAAAACACCCTCCCGCGTTTATTGGACTTGGATATTCTAAGTTATAAAGAGTGTGATGGATTGTAGGGTGATAGAAGATCAGTTAAATACACAGGAGCTAAACCATTCACGGCTTATAGGTCAGTAGCAATACTTTGTAATCGATACAAAACTTAATAGGTAACCAGTGTAAAGATGTTTAAGTCGGGGTTATATGATCATATTTTCTTGACCCCGTCAAGAATTCTAGAAGCTGCATTTTGGACTGACAGTAGCTTGTTTTTTGAGGATGCAGCATGCAGGACAACCACCTAATATAGCATTATAGCAGTCCAGTCTAGAGGTCATGAATGCATGAACTATCTTTTCTGCATCAGAAATATATATGTTGGAAGAAGGCCGATTTTCTAACTTTTGAAATGTGATTATCGAGAAGTTGCTGTCTGATATAACACCCAGGTATTTAACTGTAGAGGAAGTAACAGTACATCCGTCTGGATGCAAAGTGTATTCTAAGAGATTCTACAGATTTTTGGTCTAATAAATAATACATCCGTCTTAACCTGATTTAATAAAAGCAAATTTCTGGTAATCCACTATTTTATATCTTTAATACACTCTGTCAACTTGGATAATTTAGAGATTTCATCTAGTTGTGATGAAATGTATAACTGGCTATCATCCGCCTGAAATGGAAACTAATTCCATGTTTTCTAGTATTACCAAGAGGCCTAGAACAGAGCCTTGTGGCACTCCATAATTGACCGACATTAACTTGGATGATTCTACATTTAAAAAACTAAATGGTAATGATTAGATAGATATGATCTGAACTAACCTAATGCTAATTGTAATTTTGCAATCAAACTAATAGTATGTCATGATCCATAGTGTCAATGGTGTCAAACGCAGCACTTAGATCAAGTATTGAGCACTGAGGTGCAGCATTGGTTAGAAGCTTAAGTCCTGACTACAATTTTTCAAAGATAACTTTTTTGTGCTTAGCTGTGCTCTGTCTGCCCTCTCAGACAATGTACAAGGTCACAGCCGGAAGGTCAGATGTCAAAGCCAGGGAAATGTGACACGTACCTTCCCCCCAGCTCTTGACCAACGACCTCCTGTGTTGTGTCTGGTAGGCTGATATGTGTCTGTATTTAACCCCCCATGGGATTCCCATTATCATGTGCTGTTAACACACAGTCAAACTCTTCATCCTGTGTGAAATAACATTTAGACGCCTTCCAAAATATCACATACATTTGGGGAAAATTATGATAAATTTAACATATACACTACCATTCAAAAGTTTGTGGTTAGTAATTTTTTTAAAGCAAGTTAATACTTTTATTCAGCAAGGAGTCACAGTAAAGACATTTATAATATTACAAACATTTCGAATAAATGCTATTCCTTTTTCATTTTCATCAAAGAATCCTGTATTAAAATATAATAATAATAATAATGCATCACAAATGTTGTTAACATTGATATTAAGAAGAAGTATTTATTAAACAGCAAATCAGCAGTTAGTTCACTGGAGTCAAGTGTAAATAGGACATACATTAGGCTCAATAGTCCTTTTACTATCCATGATTGCCAAAGTGGTCCTTCTATATGCATATTTATATGATTATTTTAATAGTTTGGTGGTATCTTTAGAGATCAGATGGCAGATCACAGTAGCAATATGTCAAAATAAACCACTGTAATCACTTTTTTGTCTTTTGATTGGGGAAGTGTTATTCTGTTTTTTTCCCATTAATAAATCTTTAATCTACTAAAAATATAGAGTTGACTTCTAAAACCAGAAATAACATGTATTCGTCAATGCTTTACTCATTTGCCACAATAATTCAATGTCTTTAATTATCTTCATTTGCAGGCTTTTCTCAACAAATAGCCGACTGATATGCAGTTAAACACAATTCATAATTCAACATATGTAAAGTTTATATTTATATTTCCAATAATAAATGCTGTTCCTTTGAACTTATAATTTATACCAAAAAAAAATCTTGGAAAAAATATATATCAATGCATCCACAAAAATATTAAGCAGCGAAACTGTTTTCGATAATAAGAAATGTTTCTTCAGCGCCAAATCAGCATATTAGAAGGATTTCTGAACGATCATGTGACACTGAAGAATGAAGTAATGGCTGCTGTAATTTAGCTTTGCATAATGTTTCTGAGGGCATGCTTAAAGAGTTTATCAGATTTAGTACAATGCAAACCAATTTGTACCCGAAGTATAGGAAAGTAAACACACACGCACATGCACATTCACATAAATTTGGTTCTGACTCACCCCTTTAACAGAAAGTCAATAACAGCACAGGAATGATTAATCAGTGGCTCCATTGTCCAATTTCACCAATTCCCCCTCCTCTCTCACACACTCTTGGGCCCCTCTCATGGCATAGTATTGATCTGAATGCATTTGCCTTCCATTTATCCACTGAACACAAAGAACTGTGAACTCACCCGGTACTGTGCCCAAATCCATCTAGGGAGGGATCACTTGCTTGCCATAGACATGCATAAATAGGTTTAGGGTAAGTGTTAGTCAATGGAAATGTACTCTGCAACAGCTTTAGCCTCTTTTTCCCTGCTCTTTTTCCTGAATTAATTGACAACATCTCGCATGCTGTTGGTCATATGTTGTGAGGTCACATTATTTGGCAGCGTGATACAAAATTATACATTGCTGCACAGCAGCAGAGAAACATAAATTAGATAATAAAAGTCAATATTGAAGAATAAGACATTATTGTTCAGGAAATAGGAAAACTGTATATCCAGGAGTGGTGAGAGAAAAAATAAATACTTAAATGAGGCAATTGGTTGTGAGTTAAAGGGGCCAAATGCACAATATTTGATGCAGGAAAAGTGGCATTACAATCAAAAAATATACAAAAAAGTTTTGACAGTTATGCACTGTCTTTATGTAAAGTAAAATAAGCAAATAATGAAAATATGTGCATTGTGATGAATTTACTTATATACTTTTGATGTGTGCTGGATATGTTTATGTATATTTGCCATTTATTATTTTATGTCATATTTGCCATTTATTATTTTAAATATTATATTTACTACATTTATTTTGTTTATTTAGAGTCGTCATTCTCTTTACTCTCAGTGCTTTACAAAATGCTTGTCAATCATCCCACTTTGACATTTGTGTGTTGCTATTTGTCTGTGTGTTCCTATCTGAAAACCAGAAGAGGGATTTGAAAATAATTTGACGGACAGCCTGTTCAAAGCCCTCCCTGCCTTCCCTATCATTCTGGTTGCTGAGAGTCAGGTTGCCATGACACCAGACTGTTTTGTCTGCCCTTTGACCCCTTTAAGAGGTGCTTTGGTCAATCAGGCATTACCCGTGAGGGGCCAACCAAGGGGGGGAAGATGGAGCGACATTTCCTCTCGAAAAATGAGGTACAAAAGGTTCTATACATCCGTTGTATGCAGGGGTACCGGCACAGTTATGGGGAGGCACAGGAGCACACACACAAACAAAAGGCACAGATGAATGTATCCATGGCGCAGTTCTGCCTTGGGAAAAAAATGAAAGGATCTATGAGGTCCCTTGTGTATACGAGGCTTGTGCTCGTGATAAGAGGAGCTACCAGCAAATTTCAGATAAATGGTTAGTGGAAAGTTTAGAACTGGACATTTTAATTTTCAGAATGGCTGCTTAATTTGGCTTTTAGAGAAAATTAAAACACTTTTTTTTTTACTTGGCTTTCAAAAAATGATGTTAATTGATTAACATATGATGGGATAAAAAAAAATATATAATTCATTTGATTTAATAGTAAAAATGTATTATTATTTTTTAAATATGCACTGATGTTTAAAACATTTCTAACACTTTGATTTTAAAGGGATGATGAATTGAGAAATCAACTTTCCCTTGAGATTTTAATATATAATAGGTCATGGTAAGATAAGAATATCCAGTAAATTTCAGGGCTTAAAACTTAATTGTTAGTCAAAGAAAAGCTTTTATAGACACCAGGCCCAGAAAAAAATCATGTGCGCATCTTGACGTCATCTGTTGCGAAATACCGCCTCTACAGTGCGTCTAATTCAGTAGTCCTGCCCACCGACTCATGGAGCTGTTCGGATAACGCCAGCTAGCAGCAATAAACATGCCGAAGAAGATAGCAAGATATTGCGCTGTTCCTGGTGGTGGAAGAACACAGTCGCTGCATAAGCTTCTTTCGGATCCTAATATTAGGAATGTGTGATACTTCATTTATTTTTAATGAAGTTCCAGCTCACGTGGGGAAGACATGTACGCTTGTTTGCTTCATTTCACCGCCGAATCGTTTGTAAACATGTTTTAGATCTGGATTGGCAGACATATTGAGATTAAAACACAGTGCTGCGCCTTCTATATTGGATCCGACAGGTAGTGCAACACGCTTATGTGAGTAAAACGTCTTTTTATATGTGATAGTAGTCCCGGGGCTATGTGTTTTCCAGACAGGCTACCAAAACAGAAGCCCGTCGGCAGGCCGGTGAATTTCAGATAGTGAAGTACAGGTCCTTCTCAAAAAATTAGCATATGTGATAAAAGTTCATTATTTTCCATAATCTAATGATAAAAAATTTAACTTTCATATATTTTAGATTCATTGCACACCAATTGTAATATTTCAGGTCTTTTATTGTTTTAATACTGATGATTTTGGCATACAGCTCATGAAAACCCAAAATTCCTATCTCAAAAAATGTGCATATCATGAAAAGGTTCTCTAAACGAGCTATTAACCTAATCATCTGAATCAACTAATTAACTCTAAACACCTGCAAAAGATTCCTGAGGCTTTTAAAAACTCCCAGCCTGGTTCATTACTCAAAACCGCAATCATAGGTAAGACTGCCGAACCCGACCCTGTCCAGAAGGCCATCATTGACACCCTCAAGCGAGAGGGTAAGACACAGAAAGAAATTTCTGAACGAATAGGCTGTTCCCAGAGTGCTGTATCAAGACACCTCAGTGGGAAGTCTGTGTGAAGGAAAAAGTGTGGCAAAAAACGCTGCACAATGAGAAGAGGTGACCGGACCCTGAGGAAGATTGTGGAGAAGGACCGATTCCAGACCTTGGGGGACCTGAGGAAGCAGTGGAGTCTGGAGTAGAAACATTCAGAGCCACCGTGTACAGGCGTGTGCAGGAAATGGGCTACAGGTGCCGCATTTCTCCAGGTCAAGGCACTTTGGGCTACAGAGAAGCAGCACTGGACTGCTGCTCAGTGGTCCAAAGTATTTTTTCGGATGAAAGCAAATTTTTCATGTCATTCGGAAATCAAGACTGGGGAGAAGGAAATGCCAAAATGCCTGAAGTCCAGTGTCAAGTACCCACAGTCAGTGATGGTCTGGGGTGCCATGTCAGCTGCTGGTGTTGGTCCACTGTGTTTTATCAAGGGCAGGGTCAATGCAGCTAGCTATCAGGAGATTTTGGAGCACTTCATGCTTCCATCTGCTGAAAAGCTTTATGGAGATGAAGATTTAGTTTTTCAGCACGACCTGGCACCTGCTCACAGTGCCCAAACCACTGGTAAATGGTTTACTGACCATGGTATTACTGTGCTCAATTGGCCTGCCAACTCTTCTGACCTGAACCCCATAGAGAATCTGTGGTATATGTGAGAAAGTTGAGAGACGCAAGACCCAACACTCTGGATGAGCTTAAGGCCACTATCGAAGCATCCTGGGCCTCCATAACACCTCAGCAGTGCCACAGGCTGATCGCCTCCATGCCACGCCGCACTGAAGCAGACATTTTTGCAAAAGGATTCCTGACCAAGTATTGAGTGCATAACTGAACATAATTATTTGAAGGTTGACTTTTTTTTGCACTAAAAACACTTTTCTTTTATTGGTCGGATGAAATATGCATTTTTTTTAATAGATTTTTTTGGTTTTCATGAGCTGCTTGCCAAAATCATCAGTATTTAAACAATAAAAGACCTGAAATATTTCAGTTGGTGTGCAATGAATCTAAAATATATGAAAGTTTAATTTTTATCATTACATTATGGAAAATAATGTATATTTTATGTAAATAATGTAACTTTTATCACATATGCTAATTTTTTCAGAAGGACCTGTAATATTCCTTTCTTGATCTGGGTGTGTGTGCACGGTTCATGCTTATATCCACAGATCGGGCAGGTAATACAAGTAATACAAAAATAATATTTCAATCAATCACGGATGGATGAGAAATAAATCATTGTGTTTGGAAAAGACGTTTACGAGCCCTGTGATCGAGAAAATTATGCTTTCAAAACAATCCCTCATGTGAAATAAACTGACAGGGGAGATGAAGCTCATTAAATATGCAAATCTTATCCAATCCTAGCCGTGGGCGTTTACTTCTAAGTCTCCAGTGCGACATGCCCATCAAAACCCAGCGTTCAGTAGAGAGCCTCAAAACCAGTGTAGAAAATGGCATATTACTTATTAGTTATGATGTTTTGAATGTAAAAACCACACAATTAGGCCCTCAGACAACAGTATATATATATTTTTTAAAGCCAGTTCATGACACCTTTAAAATGTAATTAATTCCTTTCATCAAAGCAAAATTTTCTGCATCATTACTCCAGTCTTCAGTGTTACATGATCCTCCAGAAATTATTCTGATTTGCTGATTTGCTGCTCAAGAAACTTTTCTTATTATCAATGTTGAAAACAATTGAATATGCATTCAACAATTGAAAGTTCAAAAAGAACAGCACAAATTATTATAAGAAATGTAAATATTTTGTAATATTATAAACGTCTTTACTGTCACTTTTGATCATTGAATTATATTGACAAATGAGTAAAGCATTGACGAATAGATGTTATTTCTGGTTTTAGAAGTCAACTGTATATTATTAGTAGATTTCAGTTTTGGTGAAGATTTATTAATGAAGAAAAACTAATACTCCACCAACCAAAAGACAGAAAAAGTGATTACAGATTAAAGTGGTTTATTTTGACAAATTGCTACTGCAATCTGTAAAGATCTCTAAAGATACCACCAAACTATTAACATAATCATATAAATATGCGTATAAAAGGACCACTTTGGCAATCATGGATAGTAAAAGGACTATCAAGCATAATATAAGTCCTATTTACACTTGACTCCAGTGAACTAGGCCTGACAAGCCTTTGAAATTAATCCTCTCTAGCCAGAACTGCAGCATGCTTCCTACTCTCCTCTGAGAATTGTTGTGACTCGCTGTGAGTCCTCGTCAGGACTGATAAGATTAGCGTGGGTTCTGTTCTCACCCTAGGACACAAAGTATGTGGAACAGAATAACAGCTCATGGGAATTTATGTTGCTCTGTTTAATGGTGTTAGATACGTTATGCTTCAGACTATGAAATTGGCCTGGAACAGAGAATTTATTTGGTTTTCTCTCCCTGATAGCCGCATAAATGAAGATAATGGGTGATGAAAATGAACTTACTTTGATTTCTGACGGCTCCTTTCATTTCAGTTTTATTTCCGTCGTGAGCGTTGACCTGTATGTGACCTTTTTAATATGCCGTGTGCAGATAAGATTACTGCCAGGCAGGAGGGTGCATTTTTTTTGTTATGCAGATGAACACAGAAGCTTGTCAAAACAGACATAAAATATGAAATACATACCAGAGATCTGGGGCTGGAGTTTGTCTATATTTAAACACTTATGTGCATTCTTGGCATGATGTCACAATTATCTGGGTAAGATGATGCGTCAGGGGAAAACCCTGCATCTGGATTTTAAAGAGAGAGAGAGAGAAAGAGAGAGAAGAGAGAGAGAGCACATTCATGCAAACAAAAGGCAGAAAATAACTTCAAGCTGATGTTTTTCCATTAAAATCATTAATTCAGTCATTTTGAATTATAAAACAAAGTGGGATTGTTTTTAAAGAAAGACTAGCAACACATTCCACAAAAAATGTTACGGTATTTGTTTAGCGCTATTACTTTAATATATTTTAATGCGTTATGTTTTTATGTGATTGCAAAGCTAATTTTTCAGCATCATTGCTTCAGTCTTTAGTGTCACCTGACCCTTCAGAAATCATTCTGATATGCTGATTTGCTGCTCAGGAAACATTTATTATTATTATTATTATTATTATTATTATTATTATTATTATTATTATTATTATTATTATTTTCATCAATGTTGTGAAACTTTTTTTGTAAACTGTACTACAGTTTCTGTGGCCACTGTATGTACAATGCTATGTGTATATTTGTTATATCTTTTGAACACTCTTTTGTCTTTTCAGAAACTGGCACGCCTGACCTGAGATCCGCTCTTGTCCTCCTCCGGGACTTCAGGTGTTCACTCCTCATGCGACGTACAGCTCAAAGGAGACCAGCTGGTCCGTGATCAGGTAACCACACTTTTCTTTCCCACTATCATTCTCCACCCTTTGTTATCTATACCTACAGTGCTCACGCAATCAAGCGGAAACATCGAAACTTTAAACTGCTCTCAGCCTATTTTGTGGCAGCTCCAAATTGTTATTTAGTTATTGTTTATTATCAGTTCCTCTATGACAGTTGCGTGTTTCTCTGCTCATCTTCTTTAAAGAGGGTTTTTAAGTGCTTTTTCACTTTTTCAACTTTATTAGTCTGTAATGTTGATCAAAGTCTCATCCAAAGGGAGGTACTTTATTTAATAGAATACACTTTCACAAACTACAACGAAAAGTTGGACTACAATTTTTTTTTTTTAATTTTTGGTGAGCTTGCGAAGTCACAATGTTACTCTTTTAAATAATCTCCACCCATGGAATACACAAAGAACAGGAGAAGGCCTGGTTGAACTGCATTAGAGAAGACATTGGGCCCTATTTTAACGATCTGCGCGAGCGTTTGGTCTGAAGCGCATGGCCCTAGTGCATTTAGGGCATATCTAAATAAACCTTGTGTTAGTTTAACTATGGAAAAAGCGGTCTGTGCACCAGGCGCATGGTCCAAAAGGGTTGTATTTTGGGCGTAACATGCAATAAACCATCTTTATTGTCTTATCTTCCATTCCCTTTAAAAACCAGTTGCACTTGCACCATGGCTGATTTCTTATTTACATGGCGGAATATAGGCACCCGAATATTAAACTGACGAGTCAGTTTAAAAACGACTTATATTATGCCAACTTATATTGGCTATATAAGCACCCAATTTCTTTCATCATTACTGCAAATAGGCAATTCTGATCCATGCAAAGACTATCAATTATGACATGTAGGCATTTTTATCTTTACGTACACAATTATAATCTTTTACATTGTAATTCTTTTATTTTTATTATTTGGCATGTTTGTGTGCTGCGTGTCCCTATGTCTGCTATAAGTAGAGTGTACGCGTGTTGTGCACCCACCTATAGAAGCATTTTAATAACCATCCCTTTAAGTAACTCAAAACATCGACACTATTGACTTTAGACCAGATTTCAGTTGGTCAGTGGTGCAGTTTATTTTAGTTGCCTCAAAATAGCAACGCATCTGCGCAACAATGCGGCTGCACAACAATGCGCCTGAATGCCCCTAATTTTCAGACTAGAACGGCCATGGGCGAACCGATGGGCGTGAGTGCATTTGCTATTTAAAAAACGTGGACGTGAAAATAATAAAAGTAAAAAACACTTGCGTTGTGCCTGGCGTTGCATTGCGCTGGGTGTGAGATAGGACCCAATGTCTTTTTCCATCTCATTTCCAAAACTTTGTTTGACATTTGGTGTATAACTTTGTATCTAAAATGTATTTGCTAAAAAAAACTAAAAAAAACACACACACATACTGCTGTGAAATATCCAGTGAAATCTGTGTTTGTAAAGTCTGTGCATGAAATCCAATCTGCACGATCCTCTTGTTTGTTAACACCAGGCTTGAATTGGTTTGAAATTGACTCCATCTCTAATATTTACACACTAGGCCAGCTAACCGATCACAACAAATTTCGTATGTTCTGAAGAAGCGGCTTCATCGCACCCGGAAATAAACTGAGCGTTTGGACTGGGTAGAGAGGTGCTGTAAAATAATGTAAAATATGTGAAAAACATTTTTTTTTTGAATAATCAAGGGCATAATACGACCACTTTAACATCTTTCATATTTCTGCCGTGGTTTGTAGGTCTCCTTATGTCTCAGCTTTTATCATTGAAATATTTTTTTAACTACCACATTTGTGTGTTTCTTACATTAAACGGGAGAAGCAGCTTCATTTGATGTCAAGTTGCTTTGAATATTTCTGATTGTTCCTGAATATCATTGGCATTCCATTGTGCACTTACAATGCCAGCTGACCTTCAATATTTTGCAGCTGACCAGAGCTGTGTGTGTGTATCTCTCTGTTTTCTCAGTCCCAATAACATGCCTGGCATACACACTAACCCCTCTGACGTGATTGACAACTCTGCCCTAGCAACCGCTTGGCACGTTGCCGGGCTGCCCAGGGTTGCCATGGAATGTGTTCCCATAGCAACACGCTTAACCACTTTATTTGCCACCTTGAAATGTAGCGGAGGTTTTGCAAAGAGACAGAAAGGGATTACTGCTGAAATTTGCCCAGGAAGAAAATGTGTGGAAAGGTGATATGATTTTTGAGAATTGTATTTAGTTTTATATTTATTTTTAAAGTTTTTGAGGAGCTGTTCTGCTAGTGCCTAAGACAGGATTTTTTTGTTGTTGTTTTCAGGAGGCTAAGTAGATTTAACTAAATCTAATTTTGCCTTTATGGTGGAGAAAGAGCCCATATCTGGCTTACATTAGTCAAACAGTGCATACAGTATTAAAAAAAAACTCCATTTAAAGTCACAGAGATCAATATTAAACCCACTGCTTATATCATGGTTTATCATTTATTTTATCATGTTCAAGGGTACACACTAGGTGTTGAATGACTTCTGATTTTTAAAACCGACAGTTATTTGATGAAAGTCAAGTCCATGACAACTAAACACCGATGACGTCATTAATGAACAAATTATCCTGAACCTCAAACTGAGACTCGAACGCTTAAAGGGATAGTTCCCCCAAAAAGGAAAATTAGCCCATGATTGAGGTGTATATGACATTCTTCTTTCTGACGAATACAATCGAAGATGTATTAAAAAATGTCCTGGCTCTTCTAAGCTTTATAATAGCAGTAAATGAAGGAGGACATTTTTAAGCCCAAATAAATGCATCCATCCATCATAAAAGTACTCCACACGGCTCCAGGGGGTTAATAAGCCTAACTCAGCCCCGCCCACAGCCCCGCCCACAACATTTGAGCTTGGGTAGTTTGGTCTGGACTCGATCCATAGAGGAGTGATAGATGTGGGCTTTAGATGATGATGGACAGATGATCAACAGTAACGTAATCATGCACATCACCAAAGGCGCTTGGATTATATTTGTTCAAATTCTAAACGGAGAGCTTGTTTGTATATATGCATTCACCTTCACTATTTCTCTCTGAAATAATGATTAATGTTGTTAAGTAACTGTGTCTCCTTAAAATCTTTTTTTTCATAATAGTACATAATAGTCGCTTCAACCCGCGGACATAGAAAACAACCGGCAGAAAAAAACACGGACTTGGCAACACAGTGCAGTTGAGTTCTGTTGACATTTGACAACTAACGTTATGCGTCGCTTCTTTGCTCTGATTGGTTGTAGATCTATCCAATTGATGTCTTTCCTGGTTCGGCCCCATAATCACAGCCCAATGGAGCACAAAACACATTCATATTCTGACTAGAATTGAGTATGACCACGTCAGGCTAGTGTGTAGTACTTTTATGATGTAAACTTTTATAATAACTTCTGAAGCAAAGCAAAAGATGCGTTTGTGTAAGAAAAATATCCATATTTAAAACTTTAAGTTTTTTATGCCTCTCGCGGTTAAAAAAAATGGGGCTGGGCAACAAACTCAAGCTCCTGTTCTCTTATATCGAAATCCTCTGTCATTTCTTATTAAAAAAAATATTGTTTTAGACTTCTAATTTGTGACCACTGTTTTGTTTTGCTCTATCCTTTGTGCTTCCGTGTTCGTCGATACGTCATGCTTCAGGTCCGGGGTTACTGGAAGATGGTTATTTTAGTAAAATGTAGTCCTCCAATCACTGAATTATAAAGGTTGGAAAAACCAGGACATGTATCTCTGATTGTATTCGTCTGAAAGAAGAAAATCATATACACCTAGAATTGCTTGAGGGTGAGTAAATCATTGGGTAATTTTTTCATTCTTGGGTGAACTATCCCTTTAATATGACACAGTGCTGTCCACAAGGCTCCTACATAGCAGCTTATATTCATCAGTTATTTTATCTTTGGGTCGTAATTTATCACAGATTTCTGCTTGTTCTAAATCAGGTACCGATAAAGAAGCATCATGAAAATTACTTATGAATGTATTGGTGAGAAAGCTATTGCATGTGACTTAATTTCACCTTGCAGTGTCTCTCTGCTAATAGTGAAGCTGTGGGTTTTAGTTACTAAGAAGTATATGCTATAACTTTTCAGTTTCTAAGCTTTTTTATTGATAAATCACAGATCAGTGTTGACAGGACATTTCTGTGTGTGTGTGTGTGTGTGTGTGTGTGTGTGTGTGTGTGTGTGTGTGTGTGTGTTTGTGTGTGTGTGTGCATTCTGTGCACGTTACAATCAAGCAGCGGTGAAGGGCGATTAACTTAACGTGTACAATAAGCTTATAAAAACATACATTCACCCAATCAATTTTGAGCATCCAGATGGTATAATCAAACACATCTTGTAGAGGACTCTTGCACTGTGTATTTATTTATAATTTTAACTGTTTGGAAATGGAACATCAGAGTGGACTCATTTTCAAAGATTATTAAGTCGACTCGTCGTTTTAAGTTTTAACCTTGAATCACTCAGTTACACATTAACACTCTTTTAGACTTTCCTATTATCCAGTTTTGGGATTTATATGGAAACTGTCCATAAGGGTTTTGGAAAGGGTGAGTGAGAGTGCTGGGAAGAAAGGAAGAGATGCATGGAGAGATAATATTTAAAAAACTGTAGACTGGAAGAGAGGGGGTGTTATTAAAGCAGGAAAGCATCTTGCGAGCCAGACGTTGAGTTGACATCAATGGATGATTTGATTTTAAAAAAGAACAAGGGGGAGTGCAGAGGTCAACAGAGGAAGGGAAAATAAAGGGATTTGATAAATGAAGAAAGGCAGGGTTGTAGAATGAGAACCGGATGAGACGTAGGTGGTCCAAAAGTAGTGAGACAGAAAGAGGGACTCGGTGGGGGCAGAAATAGGGAGGCAACTTGATGACATTCATGGTGGCGGGAGAGGAAAGTAAAAAGGGCAAGAGTCTGGAGAACCAAATAATCTTCCTGGCAACATGCTAAAGGAGGCCCGAGTATTGCCATGGTAACGTACCACAGGATTGTCACAGGTTTTTGACGTGTCGCTCATCTTTTTTTATTCTGTGCAAAAATACAGATTCGTAGAGGTACATGCAGGGGTTGCCTGACATATTGTGCTAAGTGGAGCTTGTGTAGTTTGTCCCGCTTGCTGTGAACACGCACGCACGCACTCACTCACTCACTCACTCACACAAATAAATATTTTGAAGAGTGATGGTAACCAAACTGGGTTTTAGCATATGGACAATTTATTCTGAATATCTTCTCTTAGGTTTCATGGAAGAAAGAAAGTCATAGATGTTTTGGAATGACATGAAAATTATGGTAGAAATGATGACAAAATTTGTATGTTTGAGTGAACTGTCCCTTTAAAATACTTCCTCCTACCCCTCCTTAATATGCAGAGCTACCAGCTTGACAAAGCAACATTTTCTCAAAAAATGGTGTGAGTCTGAGGCGGGACTATATGATTATTATCCAATGGCATACAGGGAGAGTATGGAACACAAATTTGAAAACTTTTTTTTTCCCTATTATGTTCATATCGCTAGGGCCACCGAAATTCAGCGTTCACATCAATATATAACAGAGAAACCATGAACATATTCACTAATATAACTTAATCAGAAAATACATACATATGTTATTTTATCTTCTAATAGCTTGATTTAAATTTAGCTTGAAATGTTTTGCTTTAAAAACAATCCCACCTGGTTTATAAAAAAATAATTACTTAAAATAATATAAACTGATAAAATAAAAAATTATTACAATTAAATTGATTTTAATTTCAGCTATCTGAAGAACAAAAATTAACACATTCACATATAACACAGAGAGAGACCCACTCATACACAATTATTATCCTAAAATAAAATAATTTCTTGCTTCTTATAAAAGTGTAAATTAATCGAGCTAAGCCTGTTTTTTTAGCAATCATATCTGTAACTGCACAGAAGGTTATAAACTCATTAGTTGAACCTATACACTAATTAAACTAAAACCTCTTGGATGAATTCACAGCACTGCAAACAAATGTAGAGAACAAACACAAAGAAGCCAGGCTGTTGACAGAGCAGCTTATGCTAGTGTAGATAAACACATTTGCATTCCTTTGCATGCATGCCATCTGTGAAACGTGTGTAGTCGGCATGCAAAATGATACGGCTTTAACCTATGGAGCTCGTAGGCTTTTGGTGTCTCTGTGTGAAAATGAGAGGTCTCAGAGGAGTGCTACACCACTGCTTTCCTGCTGAATAAGCATTAACTTCTCTGTTAGCAGACAGACTCCTGCCTCTATATTGCCAGCACTGCAGAATCAGTCTAGACTGATGGAATACAAGCATGATTTACATAGCACTCTTCACATATATACACACACTTTTATGTGTTAAAGGGTATTGTAGGGATTTCGTAGAATTCCGTTGTCATTAAATAAAATTAATTAGCATTTTAAGTATATTTTATATAAGTTTATGAGGGGTTAATGATCATGATGATGATAAAAGAAAACATATTATCAGGGCAGCATAAATATTTTAGTAGTAGAGAGTGGGTGGTTTTACCAAACGAGGTCAGACTGTGTGCGTACAAGTGGATGTGTGTGCGCGTTTGTGTGTTTGCGTGTTTGCTTTGTGTATTATGAGAAGCCACTAATGAGCAGAGACAATGCTGGAGACAGGGCTGAGTCGGATGAGTGCGCAATATCACCAGCAGAGGGCAACAATGCCACAACAATGATTGTAAAGTGCTTTAGACGAGGGTTTTGTTAGCTAAATATGCAAGAGTTTGTTGATGGTACTCTTGGTATTTGTGTTGTCTGCCTACATGCATTAGTATGTGTTGTATACCTAAAAAATATTATTAAATAAATAAATATGATTTTTGTGATTTTTAATACAATAGCTTAAATAAATTGGGGGGGGGGGGGTGCTTTAAGTAAACCGAGTTTAAAAAAACAACAACAACAAAATAAATGTAATAAACAAAGGTACACTTAAGTAACTTTATTTTGTTGTTAATTTTTTTTGTCAATATATCATCAATCCAATGTGTTTTTGCCTGATTCCCCATGATAAGCCAATTATAAGCCATTTATATTTTAGACCCGACAGGATGGGTTTCTCATGAAATCGCATACATGTATCACTCAACATCATGTGTCGCTTCATATCCACAAGTTGTTCTGGTTAGCATGGTGTGGGAGTGGAATAGGTTAGTCATAACGAGTGAGAAGTGGAGCCCCTAAATCTTGAATTGACAGGGAAACCTGTTTTAAAAAAAAGCAGAACAGACAGAGGAGAGTCTGCTAGAAAAAAAGAGAACGCAACAAAGCTCGTAATGAAACCAGAATCCGCATTGTCTTGGCTTTTCAGGAAATGGCGAGAACTGAGGGATTTGAAATGTTAAATGTTGTAAAAGGAATGGGAAATGAGACTGATTGGTTTATTGCACGTTACACCCAACATACACCCATGGCTCGTTAAGAATCTAGGTACAACCCTTTTGGACCATGTGCCTGGCGTGCAGAGCGTTTTTACCAAAGTTAAACTAGCTAAAGTGGATTCTGATATGCCCTGAGTGCACCTGCGCCATGCATTCAGAACACTAAAATAGGGCCCATACATTGCCATACGTAGCTCTTTAACAGAGTTTATGTTAAAGCATTATTATCTATTGTTTCATTATTCACCCACATATTCACAGAGAGCCTAAGAACAACAAAAACAATGTTCTCCCACAAAATGCAGAAGTTTTTTTTTTTTTTTTTACATAGTGTCCCTTTAACCCTTAAATGCATAAATCTTTCACCTATTTACATAGTCGGGTCTTTAGCGAGCCAGATCTAGCCTATATTTAACATGGATGGATGTCTACCTGTCGCAATCATCTAAAACTCTTCTGATATTAGAGTAACAGTTACAGAAGAATAAAATAAAGCATATTTTGTTACCTTTTGGAGCTTGGAATTGTTCAGTTTGAGCAGATGCTGTCCTCACCAGAGCTCATTTGCCTGTACATTCAGCATCTCCAATTCTCAAAACTATAATTTTAACATCTTTAAAATCTATATTTTGATCGCTGACAGCTTCTACACCAGATCCACCATCACGTGACAGTGACACTAATATCTAATTGTGTTCAGTACTTGTTCTGCAGTAGCTAAATTGCTAAGTCATTTCAAGATTTGCTGATGATTCCTTCTATTATTTTGTCCCTGCGGTAACTATGAGTGAAACGTCACTACATCATTATGTATCAGATAAGGGTGACCCCGAATAGTCAAAGATTCATTGCATCAATATGTGGAGCCGGATACGACCACGCTGGGGCGCTGAGCTTCGCACCAGACGTGCCACGCCTTTAAAATTCGAATACGTTTTCAATGAGTGTACACACACCGGCGGCGGCATTCAAATCGTCAATGTTCATACTGATTTCACCCTGTGCTACAAGATACACCCATCATGCAGATCTTCTATCAGAAGTCGCTTCAAAATTGAGCTTGCGCGTATGTAATGTATATAATGTGCACATCTGTTGTGAGATACCTGAGATGTGGCACTGAGCTTAAGAATGTGCATGTAAATGCTCCGAAAGTGTTCTTTTCCTCTCTAGGAAGGTATTTTTTTAGGTTTATTTATCAAAATATTATTTTTATATACCTGTATGTGTGTGTATGTGTATATATATATATATATATATATATATATATATATATATATATATATATATATATATATATATATATATATGTGTGTGTGTGTGTGTGTGTGTGTGTGATGTTCTGTATTATAATCGCGGCTTTAAAATATTATGAGAAAACATTTCACGAATGTTTATCCACCACATTACCTTTTATTTAAACCTCAAGATCGTCTGTCAGTTGGTAGGCAGTTTTGCTCGCTTTATTAAAAGTTGTTCTGTGTGCAGTGTGTAAAGGAAAATAAAAATAGTTTTACCCTCCTGCTGACTAGTGTCGTGCCCCTCCAAAACCATTCACACACACACAGATGATTCAACTATCAGTTGACTATAGAAAGATTTGGCAATTCTGATTCGAATGTGTGAATCCTCAGTCGGGGACACCCCTAGTATCAGACATGGCTACCTTCTGGAATAAAGTTGAATTGCCCTTATTCAGTCATCACAATTTTAATTATTGTTGTGCAGAAGAAAAAAAAATACATGCACTGTTGGGTTGTTACAATTTGTACAAAAATGGATGGGAAAACCCCATAATTTTTTTCTTGTTATATTGCTTATAATAAATTGATTGAGGAATACAAAAAAAAAAAAGTTTATAAATAAATAAAGGATACGAAGGTTGATGTCTGACTTTAAATAATTAATGAGGAGGAGGGTAGTGAACGAAGTCCTGGGTCATATCACTAAAGACCCGAGGTATGTAAGGGTTAAAAGCAATTTTAATGTTTTCTTTGTGTGTGTGTCTTTTTTAGTGCTGTCAAGCGATTAATCATAAGCAAAATAAATTACTTTATTTTTATTGTTATTTATTAATAATATACACTCACCTAAAGGATTGTTAGAACACCTGTTCAATTTCTCATTAATGCAATTATCTAATCAACCAATCACATGGCAGTTGCTTCAATGCATTTAGAGGTGTGGTCCTGGTCAAGATAATCTCCTGAACTCCAAACTGAATGTCAGAATGGGAAAGAAAGGTGATTTAAGCAATTTTGAGTGTGGCATGGTTGTTGTTGCCAGACGGGCCGGTCTGAGTTTTTCTCAATCTGCTCAGTTACTGGGATTTTCATGCACAACCATTTCTAGGGTTTACAAAGAATGGTGTGAAAAGGGAAAAACATCCAGTATGCGGCAGTCCTGTGATGCTAGAGGTCAGAGGAGAATGGGCCGACTGATTCAAGCTAATAAAAGAGTAACTTTTACTGAAATAACCACTTGTTACAAACGAGGTATGCAGTAAAGCATTTGTGAAGCCACAACATGCACAACTTTGAGGCGAATGGGCTACAACAGCAGAAGATCCCACTGGGTACCACTCATCTCCACTAAAAATAGAAAAAAGAGGCTACAATTCTGCTCAAGCTCACCAAAATTTGACAGTTGAAGACTGAAAAAACATTGCCTGGTCTGATGAGTCTTGAATTCTGTGTAGACATTCAGATGGTAGAGTCAGAATTTGGCGTAAACAGAATGAGAGCATGGATCCATCATGCTTTGTTACCACTGTGCAGGCTGCTGGTGGTGGTGGTGGTGGTGGTGTAATTGTGTGGGGGATGCTTTCTTTGCACACATTTTTTGCCTCTTAGTACCAATTGGGCATCGCTTAAATGCCACGGCCTACCTGTGCATTGTTTCTGACCATGTCCATCACTTTATGACCACCATGTACCCATCCTCGGATGGCTACTTCCAGTAGGATAATGCACCATGTCACAAAGCTTGAATCATTTCAAATTGGTTTCTTGAACATGACAATGAGGTCACTACTAAAATGGCCCCAACAGTGACCAGATCTCAACCCAATAGAGCATCTTTGGGATGAAGTGGAACGGGACCTTCGTGCCCTGGACGTGCATCCCACAAATCTCCATCAACTGCAAGATGTTATCCTATCAATATGGGCCAACATTTCTAAAGAATGCTTTAAGCACCTTGTTGAGTCAATGCTATGTAGAATTAAGGCAGTTCTGAAAACCAAAGGGGTCAAACACATTATTAGTATGGTGTTCCTAATAATCCTTAGGTGAGTGTATGACTTTGTACTGTGCTTAATTATGTATACACTGCTCAGGCATAACATTTACTACCTTTCTAATATTCTGTTGGTCCCTTTTGCTGCCAAAACAGCCCTGACCTATCAAGGCATGGACTCCACTGGAGATGCTCTGACCCAGTCATCAAACCATCACAATTTTGATGCTCAAATCCTCTTGCCCATTTTTCTTGCTTCTAACAAATCAACTTTAAAGGACAAAATGTTCACTTGCTACCTAATATATCCCACCCACTAACAGTTGCCATGATGAAGAGATAAATCACTTAAGGTTATTCACTTTACCTGTTAGTGGTCATAATGGTATGTATATACTTACACATGGATGTATATATTTAAGGGGAAAAAACATGTATAAAATATTTACATACATAGAGTATACACATGTAAATATTTCTAATATATATGTGTGTGTGTGTGTGTGTGTGTGTGTGTGTGTATATTCAAATAATACACAGTACACACACAAATAATGTATAAATGCAAACTTGATTAATCGCGATTAATCGTTTGACAGCCCTACTTTTAAATTTTAACCCCTTGAATACGTCATATTTATTGTTTTATATAAGTTTTATCTGTCATATTTCCAGTGAGCATTTATGCTAATGGATTATGGTAATGGCAAAGATGGCAACAGAAAAAAATGCACCAGTTTTTCTGGCAACGGAGTAATAAGGTCCTCTGCAATCTCTTCTGGGCTTTTCAACAGAGAAGTATGTGGCTCTGCATGTGCGTTGCGGTGTGAGGTAGTTGGTTGTATGGTTTCGCATAATAAACAGCCCGGAGATAACTGTACAACCTTCTAGCTTTCCCTGCGGCTGCACGCTTACGGCTATCAGAACCCACCATGACGGCAGAAGCAGAATGGAATGAGCTCATGTGGACAGCCAGGAGCAAATATTCAGTTACAGCATGGTTATGTAGTGAATATGACTTTAAAGACCTGCTAGGGGTCCCAGATTGAGCATCAGGGATTCATACTCTTAAAATCTGGATGTAAACTAATTTGTAGGATGTTGAAAAAATGTAATACAATAAAACAGTGAGATCTAAAATGATTCAGAAATATTAAAGAATCTGCTCTATTTCTAGGTCGCTAATAAAATGTTCAAATTTGTGAGGTGAACTCATATACAGTCAGATGTTCTTCTGTTGAAGCTCAAGATAGTCTTTCAGTCACTGCCAAATAATGCAGGAGAACATGATCATTAGGTTTTACAAATTTGTTCATTTGCAATTTCAGCTTTTCATACAAATTGTTGTGCAGATAATATCATTTGTAATGAGGAAAAAGTTGTATGAAATACAAAACAGAAGCACTTTCCGTGGTCTTCGACTGGTGATGCGTAAATCTGCCTGTGGTCTATTACTGCATGCACCTACCAAAGCTTTTTTATTAAAATGAAACTTCAGAAGCAGGTACTTTAAAGCAGTTTGCATGTTGTGAAGTTATTTCTTTCAGGATTCACATTCATTTCTTGAGCAATTTGAGCTACAGTAGTTTGTCTGTTTGATCAGATCTCACGGGCCAGCCTTGCTCTCCACGTGGATCAATGAGCCTTGGCATTATTTGTCTGGTGGTGGTGGCTGATGAATGTAAAGGACACAAAAGAAGCAGCCCTTCATAGTCTGTATCATATTTCGATTAAAAAGCAATGCATTCATAAAAATACATTTTTCTCAAATCAGTGGTATGCAGTGTTGTGTATGTAGCAGCTTCATAGAAATGCTTAGAACATTTTGGTTTGGATTTATTGCCACTGGCATTCAAATTAGATAAAATATGTCTGATAGCTAAGACTTCTAGATCAAGTGTTTTTTAATTAAATGTTTATTAGATTACATATTTTACATCAGATGAATGATTTATTTGCTTTAATTCATTTTCTAAATTAACCAAGTAATTTCTAATTGAGGAATACTGATATGAAATTATGAGTGAGCATTTTTTTTTTCACTCTGAAACAGCAGAAACATTTAACAAAGCAAAAAGCTTTGTTTGTGTGTTTATTTGTTTGTGCCTCCTATCTCTGCATCACCATCCAAGTCACCCCCATCCTCCTCCTCCTCCCCATCTCCCCCTGTGTGTCTGGCTGGTGGCTCAGACAGCCAGCATCCGCATTGCGTTGTAGCTCTCTTTTACTCCCCCTCTGTCTCTCTCACTCTCTTTTTATTCTCTTTCTCCCTCACTCTGTCTCTTTCTTCTTCTTTCACCTATAAAAGAGCATGTATCAGCATATATCCTACTGGAGGTGTGCTGAGAGGTTGTTCTGTGGTCAGATGTCGATAGTTTCTGTTGTATATTGAGGATTCAGTGTTGAGTTCACACACCATAATGGTATGTGTTAAAATGATACGTTTCAGTGTCTGTTCTTCATTGCTGTGTGCCTGCGCCACAAACTGGACCAGTTCTTTCCTTATATTCTGCTTTACATTTCATGCCCTTCACCCACTTCCACCGCTCTATTACTTCAGCTCAGATCAGCTGCAATCAAATAATTGGCACTTTTTGTTACAGAATCTGAATTTTATGATACATGTGGTGTGTATGTACTTGTAAATGCTTGATTGTGCATTTATAACTGTGTGTGTGTGGTTGAGTGTGTTTGAATGGAGGAAACCAGGTTAAGTTGTCACACCAGGAAGTTGTCTTAGTGTATGTATGTCAGTATAAGATTTAAAATCCAGGTACTGAAATGTGTTTTTCCAGCTGTGGTTTTGTTGAGTTGGATTTCCCCCCAAAAAAAAGAAGTAATTTATTTGATTAGCTTCAGTATATTTAACCACACTCTTCATACTATTTAACTAAGGTACATTTTAAAGGGTTAATTCAACCAAAAAGGAAATTTATGTCATTAGTGACTCACCCGTAAGACCTCCGTTCATCTTCGGAACACACTTTACGATATTCTATATTTTAGTCCCAGAGCATATGCAGTCAATGCACACTTTACTGTCCATGTCCAGAAAGGTAATAAAAAACATCATCAGAGTAGTCCATATGTGACATCAGTTAGTTAATTAGAATTTCTTGAAGCATCGAAAATACATTTTGGTCCAAAAATATCAAAAACTGCGACTTTATTCAGCATTGTCTTCTCTTAAGTGTTCCTCAAATAAAGATTCAAACGGTCATGAATCAGTGAATCAATCAAAGATTCGGATCGCCAATGTCACGTAATTTTAGCAGTTTGGTAGCCTAGAAATCTAGACGCACCCTAGCGGCAGCAAATCTAATCTGCCCGCGAGTGTCGTCTAGCAGCTCTCAATACCCTTCTGAGCTGTATTCGCCAAACTCTTGCCGGGCCAATCACATCGTGTATAGAGTCGGTGGGCGGGGCCATAATGACGACGGCCGAGTTGCGTTTGCGTGCTTCTAGTAAACACAGAAACTGGCGAACGGCGGTTTTTCGAATCAGCTTTGACTGCAACTCTGGAACACTTGGAGTTGAGCTTTTCTCTGAGAATAGAACAAAGAATGGCACTGAAGTCATTATTAAAAAGGGAAGATGTGTTCGGAGTTTTGCCGACCGGATACGGCGGATGTTTAATCTATCAATGAGCTCTGCTTCACCTTGGTTACTCTGGTTGGTTGTGTATCGCGTGCAGAGTGAGTTTGAAAGACAACCGTTTATCCCGCCCCTCGGATTGAGCTGTCAATGGTGAGTTTCCAGACCAAACATCTTGATGTGGGTCTGGCTTGTCAGGCTAGCAGTTTGGCAGTTTGACACACGATCCAAACTGCTGAAATCACATGACATTAGCAATCGGAACGACATTAGGGTGAGTCATTAATGACATAAATTTCATTTTTGGGTGAACTAACTCTTTAACTGAAAGGTTGATCTGTGTTTTCAGCAAATTATATTATTTTAAATATCCAAATTTTTCTTTGTAACTGGTTATCTTATATTTTATACGTTTTATGCAATTAATTAATTCATAATTGTTTTTGACTATATTAAACTATGTGCTGATGAATGGCACTTTCTTTATTCATCACTTTTCATATATGCACTACCTTTCAAGAGTTTGGGTTTGGAAAAAAAAACTTTTATTCAGCAAGGACAGATTAAATAGATCAAAAGTGACTGTAAAGACATTTATAATGTTACAAAAGATTTGCACAGCTTCCACACACATTAAGCAGCATAACTGTTTTCAATATTGGTAATAATAATAAGTGTTTCTTGAGCATATTGGAATGATTTCTAAAGGATCACGTCACACTGAAAACTGGAGTAATGATGCAGAAATTCCAGCTTTGCCATCACATAAATAAATAACATTTTAAGAAAATACAATATTACTTTTTTAATGTATTTTTTTATCAGTTAAATTCAGCCTAAATCTCAGCATAAAATACTTCTTTCAAGAACATTTAAAAATCTTACCGAAACTTTTGCTGGTGTATATATAAACCTTTTCATATATAAACCTACTCTGAAAAATGATGTTACCTACCTAGCCCCACTCTTTCCTTGCCTTTCCTGCAGTATAATCATCCTCCTTCAACTTAAACCTGAGTGGAAATTTTCTTGACATTTGTGTGGTGACTAGAGGAAGCGGATGTCTTGCCACGTGATGAGCGGTTCAATTGAGAGTGACTTAGAACTGTGGCCATCCGGGCCCTGAAATGGGGAGACCTGCACCGAGCACGGTGACGTCATTCCTCTAGCAAGAACCTCAGCGCTTTGTCTTATTTTGCTCCCTTATTGCAGGCATGCAGTACACTGGACAGCATTGGAGCATCCGTAAAACAAGTAAGGGGAAAACATTAGAACGATGCATAGAAATGAACACAAAAGAAAAACAGATAAAGACAAGTTTTTGCAAATAACCCCTAGACTGCCTGCAGTCAACAACACTAATAACAGCTGTTACCATCCCTGTGTTGTGGAAATGGATTATTAAGCATTCCCTTTGAAAAAGCTACTGTAAAGCTAATGTACAGCCGATCCATGCTAGTGGGCCCTTTCATGTTCCAGCGCATCAATGTCTGAACGTCTTTATCCCAGATTGTACTAATAATGATGTCTGCAGCAGACATTTTGGCTCCAGAACAAGGGTCTTTCGTACCTGCTGGTTGCGATGGCAGGGAAAAGGTCTATCCCTTCCTATATCTTCCTCATTCCGATTTGTGCCTATCTTTGTCTTTGTTACTGTTCGCTCTCAAAGCAAAATGAGTAGCCACCCCCACTAACTGTACCAGCATGTCATAAATCATATTTAAACGCTACACCTCCACTGAGGCTGTGGGAATGGAGTGTGGCCGGCTAAAGAGGCCATGCGAGGACAATGCAGCATTTAGTCGTAGAATTGTGTTTTAAGCAGATGAAATTGCTTCTAACTTTTGATTTTTCCAGCCTGATGTGGTATGATTTTGCCATTATGCTCACATGCATAAGTGTGTATGTCTATAAGTGGGAGATTATACAATGTTTTAACACATATGCACCAATGCATTTCTGGGACACATGAACTGAATATAGTATTATTTTCCAAAGGATACCACATATTTATCGCATTTCACATTAAGTGTACATAAATACAGTCTTTGAAGATATTCTTTTTTTAAAGAGATAGTTAACCCAAAAATTACAACTGTCTTTTTTTTTTTTTTTTTTACCCACTCTCGTGTCGTTCCAAACCTGCTTGACCTGCTTGACATGCAAAAAATAGATATTTTGAAGCATGTTTTGTCTATGCATTGAAAGTCAGTGTTGTTGGGCCCTACAACATTGGACCCAATTGGCTTTGGCTCATTAAATGAACAAAATACATTTTTCTTTTCTTCAAGTATCTTTTATGTACCACATAAGAAAGAACGTCATACAGGTTTGGAAATGAGGACAGAATTGTAATTTTTTTTGCATGAACTCTCCTTCTAATGTCCATTTTAACCTGGCGTGAGTGGATTCAAACGCAGTGCTTTGGGTGCTGAAAAATGTATGTCGCACTGTGAACACGTTAGTGCACAGGTACATATAGCCGATTTGCTGTACTGATGTGGCCGTGCGGCACGTCGGGGAGACGGCGCGTAATCTGATGAGGCGTACCCGCAGATTGATTAACAGAAGATTGCGGCAAAACGCGGGGAGTAATATTTTCCAGCGCTTTATCATTTTGCTAGCCTGATGCTCTGTGGCTTCTCACCCTGTTTGAGATTCTGACCCTCCCCCTTCATTTCCCATTCCTTCCTACTCTCGACTCTCTTCTCCTCTCCCCTTTGCCCCCTCCCTGCTCCCTCTGTCTCTCACACACATTTCCTCTCTCAGACGCATGCATACACGAGCGCACAGACTGCGAAAGAAGGGGGGCAGGGGTAGTAACGGAGACACGATGCCTGAAAAAACGTGAGCGAGGGAAAGGGAGAGAGAGCGAGAGAGAGAATAGGGATGTTGTAGGCTAGGGAGGGATTGGGAGGAAAAAAGCGAGAGAGTTTGAGATTGGGGACAAGGGATGCGAGTGCTTGAGATGCTGAGAAGAGAGACAGAGTGATGGAAGACTCAAATGCAAAGGCAGAAAATGTGTGTGTGTGTGTGTGTCTGTCTGACAGGGAGGACACAGTCTGAGGGGCTCGTGGTGCTGTAGACTATAGGATGGCTGTAGGGGAGGTAGGTTGTGTGCTACCTATGGGATCAGTGTGATTGTCTTTGCTCTACCTGCTTGCGAGCTCATTGTCTGTGTGTCTGACTGGCTGTCTGACTGTTTTTCTCTTTCCAGAGAAAGAGGGAGAGATGACCAGACACTTAGATTGGACATATAAAGAGTGGTAAAGGATGGACGTTTTCTCGTTTTCCGCTTTCTTTCACTTTGTCTTTGTCTCACCAGGTTTAACTTTTCTGAGTCAGAACCATTTCCGCATCCTTCATGCCGCACGTGAGCTGTTTTTTTCCCCGTCTTATTTGCCTAGTTTTCGGCAGACTTCCTATGTCGACATGCACTTTTTGTCGCCGCAAAGGTTGACAATGTCAAAGTCTGCATGTTCCAGATGCCATGATAAGGTAGTATATCTCCTTTTGGATTTTTGCCATTCGCCCTCTGCTACATCATCCTGCGTTTTTTTGGCACGGCTGAGGCTTTTATTTGTCGTAGACAGTTTATTGTAGCGCTTGTGATTGACACACCTGTGCACATGCATGCATGCAAGACAGAGGATGTTTCTCTAATGGCGAGATGGAGTGATGCTTTGAAGTGCGCTTGTATGTTTTAAAAAGACAAAAGATCTGTGGGTCTAACTACTGCTGCAGTCGTTTTCATAATTCATGACACTGATGTTTGAGAAATATTTTATTGTCATAGTATTTTCGACTGTGTACAGTCTGTAGTATTGCATGTCTACAACCGTCTAGTCTCAAGCGGTTTGTCAACTCGCATTTTTTCTTTGAATTTCCTCATTTTCATCACTGGTAATCTTTCCCCGTTTTGTGATTGCTAGGATGAAGAATTTGAACAGTTTGGTGTCTACTCAGTCAGGCACTGTGTCAGTTGTACCAGCTGTCTGCCAAGAAGGGGCACTATTGCACCATTTTATCATCTTCGGGTCCCCATTAGCAGTTTGTGCACTGTACCATTCATCTAATATTACATTAACCACTTATTTAGCCTCCTAAAATGTTTGCATTGTATATGTTCATATTTGTATTATTATTTTTTATCTTAACAGGTTTCAACCAAACACCTGAACAATGGGGGGAAATTGGATTACCTCCAGATACAGTTGCTGTCTGTATTCCATTTAGCCCTGTCCTCATGTTACCTGGTGACAGCTGAAGTGTGAACATGGCTCTGGCTGTTTTTGGTGATGATTTATTGCTTTTTTTTTTTAAATGGTTTCCTAAGAATTACTTTACACTGTATGTTCATTTTATTTGATCATAGTTTTTCTCCTAGTTATGTAATATTGCAGAGAAATCTTTGTCTCAGGAGTCAGCGGATGTACCTTTGATTTTTCCAAAGGAAAAGCTCCTCAAGCAGATGAGGTTTTACTAATGCTCCTGGTAGAATCGTGCAGAGGATGATGCCACTGCTTACAGCCTCTGCGGTGAAACATATTGCAGTAAAAGTACCCATCAACAACACCCCATGGTTTTATTATGACCGACACAACACAGTTTGGTGCAAACATCATGCGTTTACTGCTCTCTGTGTGCCCTTACTGACTGAACCAACTGAGGGTGAAAATCTGAACGGCGCAATGCAGTCGGAGCCCCTTTTTCCAGGTGCTTTAAATGTTTGCGGTTTTGAAGACATCATGATGTAATTGTGCATTGACTCCAGCAACATGGTCCTGTTTTTTCACAGTATGTCTCTTTGTCCCTGAGACCCTTAACCTGTGAGGTCAAACTAGGTCACAGGTGAGGTCCTCAGGAACAGGGCTGCATGCGCCATCATCCCAACAAGTCAAACAAAGGAGATACATTTGCCTTTTTATTGTGTCTGTAAATCATTTTTAGCTTTATTTACAAAACCCGATGAATGGCGATTATGCTGAAAAGAGCAGTTTAATGTTTAGATTTTATACCGTAAGTCATTAGATTTTCATACTCCAGTTGAGGTAGTGACTTCTGGGGACACACCCTATTGGCTGGCTTTGTGTTCTACACAAAGAAACGATCCAATGAGAAGACAGCCAAGGGTGGTGACCCCAAAATATTATCAACACTCGTACTATCATTCAGTACATGCAAGACAAGACAGATATATTTATAGGTATACGCATCTCTTCTCCACTATATTTTTATATCTGATGCTTGTTAAATCTAGTTTTCTTACTTTCATGTGTGCATAATTTGTTCACGCGTAGCAATAGAGCTATTTAAAAATAAATGAAAGGGAAATGAAACATCCCACAAAGTATCAGTGGAGAATTTGTATTTGTCTGATGCAATTATGTGTTATTGCTCTTTGTTATTATATTATAGCTGTATACTCTTGTCATATGGAAATTACGTTGGCGACTTCATTATGTATGTTGAAACAATATGTATTGTGAAAAGCATTATACAAATAAACTTGAATTGAAACGAAACATCCCACAAAGCATTGTCGGAACATGTTGGATGCAAAGGTTTCTATCATGGCTGGCAATGAATCCAAAATATAACCTTTCGTATTGTAGAAATATGTCACTGTCCCACATGTGATGCACATTCGAAATCACAAATGAAAAATGAACCCAGGAAAAAGGGGACACTGGCACTCCATGAGATGTTCATTTTTCAGCACACCCCCTGTGACTTTTTGGCCTCCTGTTGGAGGACCAGCTGTAGAATAAGCATCTCGGGACAGTGCAGTGCAATGCTACCCATCTTCTGATTGTTGCTTATAGGCCGACTGACTGACTACAACGTCTTTTCTCTGACAGGCCTGCGGTGGGGCTCCTGCTCACTATTGATTGGCTTGTCTTTGCAGAGACAGATGAATGCATTAGTACCCAAGTCGCTCCTGCCACTGGAAATATATTAACTTCATGTATTAGGCACCCTGTCTCGTTACCATGGCGACACTTTGGAAAAGACAGGGTGGAGGGAGGAGAGGGTATTTTGGGGTGATGGAATTGGGGGGAGGGGTGTGGGATATGGGATGCAATAAACTTGTGGGCTTGATTGGTAGTCTCTTTCTATTTCTCAGACACACACACACACACACATTGCCTATGTTGGGCGTCCTTCCCCATCCAACCATATTTGTGTATATTTCAACCTTTATATTTATCTGTTTAATTATGCTTTTTCTAATGTCTCATTATTGTAATTTTATGTTTTGTCTTTTTTCCTTTCATTCGTCTGCTGCTCGGAGATCAGTGATCGATCTCGTGCAGAATGCCTTTTCTTTTCCCTTTGTTCCGGTCAATTTGGATCATTTGCAATATCACGGCACCCCACCACCACCATCAACAGGCACACAGGCATCACCCTCTCCCTCCCTTTTTCCTTCTCTCTTTCACACACACACACACACACGCACACACTCCCAAGCTCTTCTCTTTGCAGCAAAATGGTGCATAATGGGAGCAGGAAGAGGGTTGAAAAGACAATTGGAGTAAATTAGAAACAAGAAATTGTGGGAGAACACAAGACCACCATGAACACCACATGCATATATTGCTTTTGTCTGGAGACATGGCATGATCAAGACAAACTAGCCTTACCTATATATGTTAAAGGAATGGCTCACCGAAAATGTTAAATTCTGCCATCATTTGCTCACTCTCATGTCATTCCTAGTCTGTATGACTTAAATGTTTTATGTGGAACAGAAAATGAGATTTTCAAGAATGCTGGTAACCAAAATGTTTTGGTTCCCATAGACTTCCATGATTTCCCTTATAATGGAAGTCAACGGGAACCCCCCAGTATTCTTCAAAATATCTTTATATATATATATATATATATATATATATATATATATATATATATATATATATATTTCACAGAGGGAAAAAATAAAGACATACAAGTTTGGAAAGTAGGCTAATGAGGAGATGAAAATGACTACATTTTCACTAGTGGACTATCCCTACATGAGCCTATAATCCAGGGGTGTCCCAACTTGGTCCTGGAGGGCCACTATCCTACAGAGTTTTGCCTGGAGGTTTCTAGTATGCCTAGAATAGCTGGTTCAGGTGTGTTTAATTGGGGTTAGAGATGAATTCTGCACGACACCCCTGCTAAATCATCTGCAAACTGCAGACTAGGGGGGAAAGTAGAGATTTGTTTTTTATTTATTTATTAATTATTTTGAGTTATATTTTAAATGTAATACAAATCATCACCAAATAATATGTATTGGTGTATCTGTATTGCTGGGCTAACACAGAGCGGTTAAAAAAACTTTTTCAACGGTTCTGGGCTACGGCTATTTTGTCATGATGATGTCATCATTCAACTGAATTCTTAAAATGTTTAGTTTCATATGATCTTCTCAGGTTAAGAAGGAACTCGACAGATAACGTTACAGTGATAACAAAAATGGTTGTGTTAATTGTGAAGCTGTTGTTTTTCAGCTCGGTTATTAGTAGATCTTTGAATTGTTATCAATGCTTTATCGATATCGATGACAGTCTTCGTTTGTGTTGGGGCCATATTCTTACCCAATATAATATAAGGAATGTAGACTCTTGTTTCAAAACACTGGATCGCATATTCAACAACGAATCAAAAGTAACGGAGGCAGGAAAAGTAGGTAAGAATTATGAAATCACATTAGCCTATAGTAAGCAAAGTTAAAGCTTGCGAATACCTTTTTTGTTTTGTTTACAGTCTATGGCGAATATGCCTAACGTTACCTTACCGACGCACAGCGTGATATAATCTAAGTTACTAAGTTATATAATTATATAACTTAGTAACTTAGATTATATCACGCTGTGCTACTAAGTACGTCTACTAAGTTCGTTCCTAACTTAACCTGTTTCTATGCACAGGAATATTTCTTATTGGGTTTCGCGTTATTGAAATCCAGGACTGGTTTTATCTGTTTTATATGAAATGTAGAAGAAGTTTAAAAATGTAATCGATGTGCATCGTATGGAAGAGTCACATTAGTTTTTCAAGACTGTAAAATGTTTTCTTCATTATGTAGGCTAATATAACGTGTTACTAATTTATGTAATTTATAGCCTACTCTCAGATGGGTTCCAATCAGTTGCCAAAATGAAATGTGCTGATAAAAAAGTGCAAACGTTACTTTGGTCCATTTTGATTTTAGCCTTCTTTAAAATTAATGGCAGCAAGTAAAATTAACTTTATTTTATAATATAATTTACAGTTTATGTTATTGTACAGTTTATGTACGTTACATAATTGTTTACAGTTTGTTTTGTATTTGTTTCCCAGGGAGAGGCTATGACGTGATGCTAAAGAATATCTTGATGGAGGAAATTATACCTATAGTGGAAGAATTTGATGAGCAGACAAATAATGGTAACAGATTCGTTCCTATATCCAGTAAAGTGATACGTTTGTTTGAGAACAGACCTTTTACATTTCATCAGGCTACAATAACCAACATCAGGAGACAACAGAATAAATATTTACTTTTAGATATGATTCATTTGAAATAGTAAATGTGTGGATACTCTTATCAGTGAACTCCAACAGTACATAGATTACAAAGTAAACAGGCCTGGAGTCACAGTTTCTTACATAATGTATTCTGAAAGCTGATGTGTACAGGTGTTAAAGTGATTGCTGGCACTTTCCGCGCCCAAAAACACAGTATTTTATGAGAAGTTAGATTTGGTAAAGCTGTAAACCTGTCAGTTCTTGTGGTTTGATTACAAGTTTTACCTATACAAGAACAAAATCATTTATCCTTTTAAGAAAAAGGGGGATTGATATTATTGCTTCAGAGAAAATAAAGATTTTTTGTTGTTGTTGAAAGTTTTAAAATAGAATGACTTACTTAAGGTAATTTCCAATTGTTCAATAATTAATTTGTTGCAGCACTTTATATATTGAGAGCCCATTATTTCACACTGGGAAATTCAGAAAAGATGAAAGATGAGGAAGAGAGCCTGATAGAACAAGATACATACAATCATTGACATGCACACTTTGAGTGAAATCGAGTTAAATGTTTCTGTCCTTCTTCCATTTGTTCAGATACAGTGTATGAATTCAGGTTACAGGCAGCAGCAAACAATTTCATTGAAGCAGCCTCAAGGCTGCCCAGAGGTGAGACTAACATTATCACTTCATTTCTTTTGCTTGGTAAACCATGAAATACCTGGACCTGAGCCTTCATCTTTAAACTACAGCTCTCACTTTCCTCACAAGTTTTATCACAATTTCCTCTTTATTTCTCTCGTCATCATTTCTGCAGCCTTACAACTTGACTCACCCATCAGTTTCAGTATTAATAACTGTTAAACTGTACATTCCTTGCAAATGGATATTGCAAAACATGTTTTTTTATTTTTTTATTTGCAGCCTCTGGATGTTTCCCCCCATGTGGTGAGTTACATATGTCATGACCCTTCTGATAAAAAAAGTGCTTGTGATGTAATTTGAGGTCTCAATCGAGGTCAGAAACCATTGGAGAATTGTTAGGCGTTCAGATTTCCCTAGACAATACTTTGCGTGTTTTTATGCTGCTCTTTGGCAGGCGTAGGATATTCTTCATATTATTTGTAGTGGTCAGTTCACTTCAGTGACAGAAATCATCATTTCCCAAAAACATTTTTTTTTACCTTATGAGCATTTTATACATTTATTTTACTTGTATAAACCTAATTAAATGCATGCGTCATCTTTTGTGTCAATTTCATAAATGTAATCAAATTGAATTATGAGATACAAAAGGACTAGCCTGACAAGCCCGACCCACATCAAGATGTTTGGTCTGGAAACTCACCATTGACAGGGCTCAATCCGAGGGGCGGGATAAACGGTTGTCTTTCAAACTCCCTCTGCACGCGATAGGATAGCGCTACACCAACCAGAGCAACGAAGGTGAAACAGAGCTCGTTGATAGATTAAACATTCGCCGTATCCGGTCGGCAAAACTCCGAACACATCTTCCCTTTTTAATAATGACTTCAGTGCCGTTCTTTTCTCAGAGAAAAGCTTAACTTTAAGTCTTCCAGAGTCGCGGTCAAAGCTGATTCGAAAGACCGCCGTTCGCCAGTTTCTGTGTTTACTAGAAGCACGCAAACGCAACTCAGCCGTCGTCATTATGGCCCCGCCCACCGACTCTATACACAATGTGATTGGCCCGACAAGAGTTAGGCAAATACAGCTCAGAAGGGTATTGAGAGTTGCTAGACGACACTCGCGGGCAGATTAGATTTGCTGCCGCTAGGGTGCGTCTAGATTTCTAGGCTACAAAAGGACTCCTATCAATTAAATTAAATGAGTGTCAACAAAATTCATCTTTGCTATGGAGAGGAAACACAGAAGCTGCCTAAAGGGGCATCAAGATGCATTTACAGTTATATGCAATTATGTTTTAAACATAAAATGTTAAATACTGATATTTAAAATTATTTAAAACTTGAAAATATTCTTTAAATGGGAAATTAAAACTGCCAACAGGTGACAGCAAGTCACCTTTAATGAGTGAGTCATTGAGATTCAAACGGCTGATCCGTTCAGGAACAAAGCATTTAATATGTTAATATATCTGGGTAATTGAATCTTTTGATTCAACTGATTTATTCAAACAATGTAAGAGAAAACGACTGTGTTTTGCTCAGAGACGCAGCCCTTTTTGAATTATTTAAGTTGGCGAAATAAAGCAAAAACAGGCAATATGGTGTCACTTAAAAACACTGCACTCCATATTTTTTTATATTTATTAAATATATTAAATGCTATAAATATAGACTCAATCACGCAGTGAAAGCGTGACCCCTAATGCGCACCTGTACTAGTCTAATCTAGATGCATGCACTAGGTGTGTGTGAGGGATATACTCAATAATGTCAGGTCACACATCGTTAAAAACAACAATTACGATATTATCGCAGACGATATGTATTGCACACCCCTAGTTTAAGATGCCTCAAATGTCCCACTAAGTACTCAAGAAACTAATTTCTCTTATGATGGTGTTCCTGTAAAGGCCAATTCACACCAACAGACGCCAAAAGACACTTCTGTCAGAACCACTGTCGTCAAAGATGATTGACAGTTTTAGATTGACGGTATGGTTCTGTTCTGGGCAAGATTTAGCATAGCATGGATAAGAGCAGGGAAAGCAGTCATAACTCCCTTAGGTAAACAGAACAAAACCAACATAAATTTATGCAGATAAAACTGATGTTCAATATATTATTATTCAATATAGTGAAATTTGTTTTATTCTAAGGATAATCTAAAGGCCAAATCCTGACTGGACGAGAGGAGGAGCTGGGGATGGAGAAGGGTAATTAGCTCCTGAGCAGCACGATAGCTGCTGATAATACCGATGGACATCGTATATGAATGCTGTGATAGCGCCACATTCCTAAATGTGGACGTGGATCAGCTGAGATGGACATCATATATGAATGCTGTGATAGCGCCGCATTCCTATATGTGGATGTGGATCAGCTGAGATGGACATCATATATGAATGCTGTGATAGCGCCGCATTCCTATATGTGGCCGTGGATCAGCTGAGAGTCAGCTGATGTGAGCTCTGCAGAACAAGAGTGGCCGTTTTTAAATTTGCGGGTTTTATAAATCACGTAATGAAAATGATCCCCTTCACCCAACCCCACCCCTAACCCTACCCACATTGTGACAAGACAAATCAGGTAACACAGTTGAAAACATCCCTCTGTTTATGGCCACGAGCACTGATGTAGTAACGCCTATTACTAACCTGCAGAGACATATAATTGAAGTGACCTGCCAAAACTATTTAGGTTTTGTTGGATCAGTGTATTGCCCCTGTCAGTGTCTGTCTGAGCGTTTTTTTGCAGATTGAACATGCTGAATCGGCACTTGTCTGGTCGTGGAATGTCTAAAAAGTGACGTATTGTGTAATTTGGTGATTTAATTGTCTGCATTGATGCCATCTGTTAGTGTGGGGTGAATTGGCCTTAAGAAGCACCACCATCTTTAGAGTTCTCATAGAAATGTATGGGTTCCATCTTTTATGCTGGTTCCTTAAACTAGGGAATTTACTGAAAGTATTATAATAAATAAATAGTTTAAATTGATAGAATCTGACATTATTGTTTCTTTCTGCTATCTAAACACTGATCACAAATCACAACTTTTTCTATTAACAGATAGGATACAAAAAGAAAAATAGAGATTCCAGATCAAATTTGACACATATTTATGATCATTTAATTTTTCCCAGTATACATTTTGTACATGAAAATATGTATCTGCCTTTCTATTTGAGAAAAGTGGAGTGTGTATTGTTTTTTATCTCTTCTTAACTCTTGTAATTATTGTGTCTATCTTTATGGAATGCTACTCGACACTTGAATCTCCCCTGTTGGGGATGAATAAAGTATCTATCTATCTATCTATCTATCTATCTATCTATCTATCTATCTATCTATCTATCTATCTATCTATCTATCTATCTATCTATCTATCTATCTATCTATCTATCTATCTATCTATCTATCTATCTATCTATCTATCTATCTATCTATCTATCTATCTATCTATCTATCTATCTATCTATCTATCTATCTATCTATCTATCTATCTATCTATCTATCTATCTTTCTATCTATCTATCTGTCTGTCTGTCTGTCTGTCTGTCTGTCTGTCTGTCTGTCTGTCTGTCTGTCTGTCTGTCTGTCTGTCTGTCTGTCTGTCTGTCTGTCTGTCTGTTTGTCTGTCTGTCTTTGTAAGGGGATCATCATACAGTATTTGTCGGTCCATAACACCAAAAAGTTTGGTTTCTGCCAGTGGGCTGATCTCATCACATATGAGCTTTTGATTTTCGATAAAATAAATGACTATAATATAAATGAGAGAAAATGTGTTGTTTAGGTTTCCAGGCGAAAGGTGCTGTTTATAACTGCATGACCTGTCAGTACGACTCCTGTGAGTTCCCGCTAGATTGCCCCGGTGAGTTGACAGGCTCCTTTACATCTGCACAGTTTTCTGGTAAATCTAATAGGATATATAGTTCTATTCAGCCCCCCACCCACCCACACTCTCCACACTTGACATGATGGATATGTTATAACTCAACCTGACGGAACCACCTCTGTAATTATGTAACGGCATTTACACAGCGCAGACATCTATAGCTTTTAACTCTACTTAAGAGCACAGCAAAGTTGTTAAACGAAACCTTGGGCATTGACACACTTTCACACATGTGGGTCACCTAAGATGGCAAGCCTTCTCCCACACACCGTGGTATTCATTTCCACTCAGCACGGCTACAATTACTGCTTAACGTATCTTTTCCTTGGCTGCTCTCACCAGAGGCTCTGTTTAAATATTATAATTAGGTGAATGGTGGGCAGACTGTGCTGCCTCTGTGCTTCTGTTGACAAAAGGCATTCAATTACAAGGTGAATTGTTACAGATCTGTGTCCTATGTATGTGTGTGTGAAATATATGTGCTTTTACAGTGAAGGAAATCACTGTAAAGGAGAATAACAGGACTCAGATGTGGTGTAAGGTCCCTTTCCTGCTGCCCACAGATGCTGAGATTATCTGGAGATATGCAATGGTGAGGAGTCCATATCTATCTGTCCGTCCGTCTGTCCGTCCATCCATTTGTATACACTCATTATTTGTTTGTTTTCATTCAAATGCAGATATAATTACAGTACATTTCCTGCAGGCTGGCTATATATTCATCCCTAAATACTGACACAAGTATAGTTTTTACTGCAGAATTTATCAAAATTAGGAGGGAATGTAGTAATCATTTTTTCTATTTTTTATACACACAAAATGATAGTGTCAAAAATCTTGTTTTTTTATTTTTTTATTTTTTTATTTAATTGCATACAAAATTATAGTAGTTCTGTAATATAGAAATACTATAGTATAGTTTGTGCATAATTTACCAAAATTAGAGGAGCCTAGAGAGACTATATATTAGAGGAAACTATATAACCCCTAATTATATACAGCTCTGAAAAAAAATTAAGAGACCACTTAACATTGATTTCTCAATGTTGTCAATTTCTTTCAGTGCTGTATATATATATATATATATATATATATATATATATATATATATAGATAGATAGATAGATAGATAGATAGATAGATAGATAGATAGATAGATAGATAGATAGATAGATAGATAGATAGATAGATAGATAGATAGATAGATAGATAGATAGATAGATAGATAGATAGTCCCACTTGCTAAATGTGATAGTACTTTGAGGATCCGAATTTTCAAACCTTTTGTTCCCATTCTTTTTTTGTACTTACAAACGCTGACCTTGACATACAGGAGAGCACGATGTTGATGGATAAGTTTGATGAGGTCACAGTTGGAGTAGATCCACTTTACTTCATCCCTTCGGCCCGGCCAGAGCACTCAGGCACCTACCAGTGTGAAATATTCTCTCAGGAGCACTCTCTCGTCCGGATCTACTACTACCTCACAGGTGACCTGGCACATGTGATCATTCACAAAGAATGACATTCCTATACTGTTGCTATTACTGATCTTACTCCCTATATACCAAATGTCTGTGGTTTCCACCTCAGTGATCCCTCTGGAACAGTTTGGCCATGTAGAACTACAGGATGTATTTGAACAGGCCCTCCTCCCAGGAGGCCGGTTCCCTCACCTGTCCCGTAAGGATCCATTCACCTTGTGGGTGCCCAGTCCTGCCCTTCTCACCACCTGCCTGACTGCAATGTTCCTGCTTATCTTCCTTATGCTAGGGTAATCATTTTCAGAGTAATTATTCCTATAATTCCCATTTTGATTAATTTCTTTTCATTTCTTTTCATTTAAAGTTTTTCTCAGTCGCTTTGGTACATTTCTCGAATCAAACTCACAATTTGCAAAACAGTAAAGCAGTGTTTAGCAAACTAAACACACTCTTATGTTGGCGAAACAGTTAAGTATTCACTGCACAATGAAACACAACATTTTATTCTTGTAATGCATTTATTAAAATTCAATATTAACATCAAAACTAAAAGTGTTTTCTCTGCAGATTTAATAGCAATTTCAGCTCAAGATACACAAATAAATAAATAAAAATACATGTTTTTCATTACAGTTTTTCTCAGTTGCTTTGGTACATTTCTTGAATCAAACTCAATTTGAAATTTGCAAAACAGTAAGTGCCAATGAACTGTGTCAATGAACTTGTCAGTGCCATCAGAATTACAAGTCCTTGTGTCATTGTGTACGGATAAGACAGTCAAATTGTTTAGTCATGTTGTCAATATAACAGTTTACTCTGGAGGGATGTTCTGATGGAAACTATGGCTAAAGTTTTGATGACAATTATTGTCAATTGTAAGTTACATCTTAGTGTGAGAGTGTAATTGCAAGAGAATGGAAAATATTCTAATTTACGCTCTTACTGTTTGTAATGTTTATTATTGACAGAACATGTCATTGAGATACAGAAATGAAAAGTCAGCACTGAATAGCACACACACAAAAAACCTAAAGACGAAATGTGAACATATAGGAAAAACTGTACATGCGGTGCTGTAGAAATATACATATATATCTGCTAGTTTATTGTTAAAGAGAAGCACCTTCGTTAGAGAAAGTCAAGATTCACCTGGGAGCAATTTACTAATTCAGGACAGATTTAGAAAAAAATCTAATGGAAATATAGAAAGTATAGAAATATGCTTGACATATTATGATAACTTGTTCAATTGTAAAGACTTATGCTATGAGCTTGTGCCTAAATGTTGTGGGGGGTGAGACTATCAACAGAGACCCAATATAATACATTTTGATCAACATGACATAAGCAACTGATAATGTAGGAAACAGCAGAGACTTGGACATAATCATTAACATGGATGTACCAAAGCATTTGCAACTTGTTCAAAAAAATGAGAAACTGATTTTTTGATGTGCACAAGTGACACAATGATATGAGAATTGAACAGGTAGTTTTGAGAATTTCAATTCTGATCTGAGAACTGTACCAAAGCGACTGAGAAAAACTGTAAGTTATTTAATGAGGAGTTTAGGTGAATAACAATGTCACCCCACAGAAAAAACTAAATAATATTATGCCAATAAGTATATAAAAAAACTAAATAATAATAATAATAATAATTAAAAAAGTATATTCATTGAATCAATGATTCTATTGATCATGCCTCTCAATTACATCTGGCCAGAGAATTTCATCAACATCACAGCAAATATTTTCTCGAGTCATACATCGTGGGGAAAAAACGCCTTTAATGCTGTATCCATCCTTGACATGCTTGTGCCCCAATATCTCCACAGGCCTCTTCCATCGCTTGAAGAAGGCTTACTTGGTTGTAAGGTTTGCGATCATGCACCTTCCATCTCCAAGAGGAAAATAATTCCTCAATTGGATTCAGGAAAGGAGAATATGGTGGAAGGAACACCATCCTGAAATGTTGGTGATTCTCAAACCACTCTCGCACTAGTGCTGAATGGTGGAACTGGACATTGTCCCAAACAACTACAAAACTCTGCACCATTTGCTCCTGATTACCCTGCGGAAAGAGGATTTCATTGAGGAGGTTTAAAAAATGTAGCCTTGCTTGCTCTGTTTTAAGGTCCCAAGACAGCATTGTGTGCCACAACACCAGTTGTAGAAATTGCGGCACAGAGACTGTTGTTGCCTCCTCGTTGTTCAGGAACATTGACTGTAGCCAGATGGCCAATCAAATTTCTCCCTCTTCTCTTTTTTTGTGAAGATTGAAGCCTGCTTCATCAATATACAGGTACTCAAAATGAGTTGGACTGCTATCCAACTCCAAGATTCTCTAGAGTATAAAAAGAACAATACAATACAGTAAGTTAGTGTTTTACAGTAATGGCATTGCAGTCAATATACTGTGAAGCCGTTGCTGAAGTTTGAGTTCCCACTTTGAATCATCAGTATACATACAGTAGATATGCCTAAATATTTTCACTTACAGTAGCATTGAATAGTTTATGGACACACATTTAAAATTCAGGAAAAATATATCTGTGTTGACAGTAAAAGCGGAGTAATTGGGTTGCACATACTTGAACAAACTGGAATCGCAACTCCTTCACTCTAACGGAGTTCCTCTCAAAGGGCACTTTGTATACTTGCTTCATTCTGATTGCATTTCTGCTTAGAACACTGCATTGGTGAATATTGTGGAACAGTTGATTGTCCCGTGTTATTCTTTGTTGAATTTCTTTGAGGCGGAGGGTGTTGTTTTGGACCACCATGTCAACAATGGCATGCCCTTGTTCAACTGAAAGAAGTCTTATTATTCCACCTGAATGATCTCTAACTTCAATTCTGAAAAATGTTTGGACAAGCAGGAACATTTACTGTAGAAATCTAGACACAATGTCAAACAAGACCATATGGATTCTCATTGTAGAAGTAGAATGACAGTTAAATCGATTGAGAAAAACTGTATTGTCAATTGTAAGTTACATCTTAGTGTGAGAGTGTAATTGCAAGAGAATGGAAAAGATTCAAATTTACACTCTTACTGTTTGTACTGTATTTTATTGACAGAACATGTCATTGAGATACAGAAATGAAAAGACAGCACTGAATAGCACACACACACAAAAAACCTAAAGAAGAAATGTGAACATATAGGAAAAACTGTACATGCGGTGCTGTAGAAATATACATATATATCTGCTAGATGAGAAGCACCTTCGTTAGAGAAAGTCAAGATTCACCTGGGAGCAATTTACCAATTCAGGACAGATTTAGAAAAAAGTTTAATGGAAATATAGAAAGTATAGAAATATGCTTGACATATTATGATAACTTGTTCAACCATTTTGCATGTAAAGACTTATGCTATGAGCTTGCGCCTAAATGTTGTGGGGGGTGTGACTATCAACAGAGACCCAATATAATACATTTTGATCAACATGACATAAGCAACTGATAATGTAGGAAACAGCAGAGACTTGGACATAATCTTTAACATGGATGTACCAAAGCATTTGATACTTGTTCAAAGAAATGAGAAACTGCTTTTTTGATGTGCACAAGTGACACAATGATGTGAGAATTGAACAGGTAGTTTTGAGAATTTCAATTCTGATCTGAGAAATGTACCAAAGCGACTGAGAAAAACTGTAATTGCATTTCTTTTAATTTAATTTACATTTATTTTTATTTAAATATTAAAATATTTCCTTGAAGTAAACCCCTAAGTTTTAAGGTAATATTTCAAATATTATAATATTATAATAATAATAATATATTATAAATAAATCTCCCACTCCTTTTAAAAGCCAGTTTCGCTTGTACTATGGCGGATTTGCTATTTACATGTACATTACATGCTATTCACAACGAATATAGACACCCTCAATAATTGGCAAAAAAACAAAGTAACTTGCATCACTTATTTGAAACAGTAACTCAGATATTTTGCTGCAGATTTAAAAGCAATGCGTTACTTTACTCAATACTTGAAAAAATAATTTGATTATGTAACTTGCATTACTCCCACAACCCCCGACACTCATGGCCACATGACATGACAGTAACCAAAAAGAATATCTGTTTTTTGCAAAACACAGTGTATTATACCCATGGAAGCCAGCAGAAAAAACGAGGACAGATATTGTAGATTCTACCTGACCCAAAAATATCTAAATATCTAAGTATTAAAATATCTATAAACTGGAATCAACTCCTCAACTTGTATGTGTAAGTCTCCTCGCCTTCCATTGTAATTGCGCTCGCTCTTGTTGTGCATTTGTTGTCCTCAATCTGGCAACCTGCATGAGCGTCAAGTCTGAGGAGGAGGCGGAAGAAACAACCCTCTTTAATATTTTACATTTGGTTTGCAGTACCCATTTCAACCACTAGCTGTCAATATTACATACTGCACCTTTAAACTAACGCAACTGAACAAGTCCCAGGCCTGGTCCTCTCTCATCCCTCACTCTTGTCACTCCTCTTACCACTCTGGAGCTCCTAAGTGAGACTCGAGGCCGCTCTGTTCTCATGGCTCTCGGTCCCTGCCTTGCTTTCCACAGTTATATTTACATTATTTAATTTTTTAAAAATGTAATTTTTTAATTTTTTAAAAACGTTTTAATTTTTAAATGGTTTATTTTAACTTTTTTTCTTTAATCAATTATTAGCTTTTCTTCAACTCACAAACCCATCACAAACCTCAGTTTGGGAAACCCTGCATTACACTAATGGAGATTTTTGGAGGGAATGTGAAATGTAAATGATTTTTTACTTTTACTTTTTATCTCTCCTTGTCTTTAGGGTGCTGTATTGGTTATCCTATCAGATTGGGACCAATCATTCTGATCCAGCCCAGGAAACAAAATCCACAGAAAAGAAGAAATATTTGATTCACTGTTAAATATGAACAAGCAATAAATTATTAAGGCACTTCCCAATTGAATCCGGACCAAATTGTTGAAGAATAACATACTTTAAATGTTATTATAGTGAATTTTTGAAAACGAATGAGAGAACATAGGAGAGGCAGTGAATCTGAGCATATGAGTGAGGCTGTACCACTACCTCCTTTATACTACTAAATATAGGCAGACATGACTCAGGGCGTTTCCTCTTTTAGTCTTTACTCAGTGTTTTGCTGCTGTTGTCCCAACAACTCATTAAGTCCAAACTGGGTGAGGGAAATACTTCATTGTACACCACTGCAATTGTCCCTAATGTTTGCTAGCTACGACAATATGTATTTTAGAGCAAATTTTATTACAATGTCTGGATTTTATCACAGGGCCTCAGATTTAAAGACCTGTTTATTTAAAATATATATATATATATATATAAATTCTAAATGCATTTAAAAAGCAGTTTTTTTTGTTGATTATCATCATTACCGCTGGTCATATTTCTGCTTCTCGTCTCCTTTGGCACCTCTTTATCTTCTCTGAGATAAGATGCCCGCCAACTCAATGCTGAGGTCATGGCAGAGAAAACACCCAAAAAAGATGACTACATGGTGTAAACCTAAAGTGGAAAATAGTTTATTTTAAATCAAAGGCGCGATCCCTGCCTGTGCCTCTGGATTTTTTATGTCAGGATTTTATGTACAGCTTTAAAAAAGTGCTTCTCTATTCACTGGCTGTTAAAATGAGCTTTAAAATGACAAGTGTCAGCCAAGCCTCAGTCACAAACTAAAATAATTGGATAAAATGTATGATGCAACAAATATGTTTATACAGAATTATATGATGTAGGTGTAAATTATATATATATATATATATATATATATATATATATATATATATATATATATATATATATATATATATATATATATATATTTTACAAGACTTCTATTTATCTTTTTATATTTATTTTCTATATTTTTCAGTTGTTCAATGTCTTACAGTGTATCTATAGATGTAACGTATGGCCTTTTGTGTTTTTTGTGAGCCAGTTTTCCTATGTTCTGATTAGTTAATTTGGTTCTGTGTGTGTGGGCTGGTAATCCCTATGTTGTGGGGAAAAATGTCCCCACAAAGATGGCAATATCCGAAATCATTGTCCTTGTGGGGACATTTTCAGGTCCCCATAAAGAAAAACATCTTATAAAACACAGGAGTTTTTTTTAAGAAAGTAAAAATGCAGAATGTTTCCTGTGTGATGGGTAGGTTTAGGGGTAGGGGCAGTGTGTGTGTGTGTGTGTGTGTGTGTGTGTGTGTGTGTGTGTGTGTGTGTGTGTGTGTGTGTGTGTGTGTGTGTGTGTGTGTGTGTGTGTGTGTGTGTGTGTGTGTGTGTGTGTGTGTGTGTGTGTGTGTGTGTGTGTGTGTGTGTGTGTGGGTGTGTGTGTGTGTGTGTGTGTTTTACTCCTGTGTTTATTTCTGTTTCCAAGTTACTATCATTAAAGTCCTTCTCATCTCCTTGTATTATTCGTGTACGTGAAAACCATATTACATAACAATAGAAACTGCCAATTCATGTGAACAAACAATCTGTCAATATCAAAAGCATATTGATAAAAATGGGCAAATACGATTTAAACAATTATTGTTTATTATGGCAATAGGCAAGGCAAGTCAAGGCAAATTTATTTATATAGCCCATTTCATACACAATGGCAATTCAAGGTGCTTTACATAGAAAATGATTTAAAATAGAGATAACAAATGCATAAGAAATACCATGTGTAATAATTAGAAATAAAAACAAGGATAGTTAAAACAGTTGTAAAGAGAATGAAAAAAATAAGAATAAAATGATGATACCGGGGTAGCCCTATCTGAGATGGAAGACATGGAGGAGGTTCACAATGTCTCCTGGACCTTGCAAGTCGGTTCAAGGTGGGTTCATCTTCAGAACACAGTTTAAGATATTTTATATTTAGACTGTATATTTTATATTCAGTATATATTATAGAGCTTTCTGTTCCTCCAATGAAAGTGTATGCACACTATACTGTCCATGTCCAGAAAGGTAATAAAAACATCATCAAAGTAGTCCATCTGTGACATCAGTTAGTTAATTTTAATCTCTTGAAGCGTTGAAAATACATTTAGGTCCAAAAATAGCAGAAACTACGACTTTATTCAGCATTGTTTTCTCTTCCGCGTTTGTTTTCAATCTGCAAAGATTCGAACGGTTATGAATCAGTGAATCGATTCAGAATTTGGATCGCCAACAATGTCCAAATCATGTATCAATTTGCTCAATCATAACCATTCGAATCTTTGTATGTGGATTGAAAACAAACACGGTAGAGAAGACAGTGCTGAATAAAGATGTTGTTTTTGTTTTTTTTGGACCAAAATGTATTTTCTATGCTCAAGAGATTCTAATTAACTAACTGATGTCACATATGGCCTACTTTGATGATGTTTTTATTACCTTTCTCTGACTTCTCTAAAAATAAAATATCTTAAACTGTGTTCCGAAAATGAACGGAGGTCTTACGGGTGTGGAATGACATTAATGACAATTTTTATTTTTAGGTGAACTAACCCTTTATGTAGTGAATTAAGCAAAAACCAAACCACCAACTATACCAACTGCAAAACTTAAATACAAGATCACATAATTATTTGGATTTTTTTTTTTATGGCCCTTTTAACACATTCTGTTGACTATAAATAACATTGCACCTACATTTCTACTAACTCTCATTAGAGTATTAGTATATTGGTAGGGTTAGAATAAGTTGACATGTACTGGCAAAGTTACTTATGGACAGTAGAATGTCTGTTGGGGAACAATCAGCTAATACTCTATTGAGAGTTAGTTGACATGCAGTTGCAAAGTTGCAACAGAATGTTCAAAAGGGACCGTCGAAATATAGTATCATTATTTGTTATGATGTTTCATTAGCAAGGTTCCCTCTCCCTAAGGTTCCCTCCTCAACCTTAACCTTAAATCATCTCTCTTGGCTGGTTCCTACCACAGCCAGAAATATGGGGGGAGTACTCTGGGTTCAGGCCAAAATATAGAGCTCGGAGCCCTTTCCTTGAAGAGTGTTCCAAATACACATACTCTTTAGTTTATCTGATTATTTGTAAATGTGAACCTGTGAAGTATGTTACAAACTGTGGTGCAAATGTCAAACTCAAAGGCGCAGGAGAACTTGGAACAGGAATCTTTAATATCAACAACTCAGGAATGGACAAACACCACTTAGACATAAACGTCGACAGACAAACACTGAGGGGAAACTGAGAACTATACTGAGAACTCCTCGCGCCGTAACCATAACAGAGGAGGGTGGGAGGGGGTTCTGGAGGAGGGCGTGGGGACCACAGGGAGGAAACAGGGAGTCCAACACAAAGAAAACCGGTCCAAAAGAAAAGGGAAGTCCATGGGGGTGTGGAAGGAGGGAGGAGCCAGTGGGGAACCTGGAGCAGTAGCCCAATGGTCCAGAGACCAGCCAAGATGAGGCCCCAGGGCGGAGTCAGAGGAGGGAGGAGCCATGGGGTCGACGACATGGGAGACACCCTGGGGACGACCGACGAGGAAGCAGCCACTGATGGAGAGCCCGGAGGAGCAGCTGGGTCGATGAGCCCACACGAGACCGGTGGCCCCGGAGACCGAGGTGGAGCTGGACAACCGCAGGGCAGAGGCTGAGCCGGTGGGACTGAGGATGAAGGCGGAGCAGAAGGGAAGGAGGAGCCAGACGAAGCCGTAGGTGGAGGAAGGACGACGACTGACCAAGGCGGAGCCAGAGAGACGAGGGAGCCCGGAGAAGCCGTTTGGCCGAGGTTGTCAGGTGGAACACAGGGAGGGAGGAGCCAGGGCGTAGCCAAAAAGGGCCACGGTGGAGTGTAGGGGGAAGAGGCCAGCAGTGACGATGGGAGATCCTCTGGGCGAGGCGACACTGCTGGACAGACATCTCGAGGCGTATCCACACTGCTAGTGGGAGGAGCCGAGGGGATGATGGACAGCAGTGTGGTCGTGGCAGAAGGGCTGGTAGACAGAGGCGGAGGAAGAGGAAGAGGAAGAGGGAGGGAGGGTGGGTGGGAACTCTGAGGGCACAGGAGAACCTTGGATACAGGAGACACCGGGGTTACTGGAGAGACAGGGTTTGTGGGAGATTACCAGTCAATAAGGTCCGCCTCGAAGAAGTTGCACAGTTCTTCGAGATGGCTGCCAGAGGTCCTCATCACATCCACCACGGCGGGCTGAAGGATGGGGCTCCTGTCCCAACCCTCAAGCTCCACGAGGACTCCCTCCACGAGGGATGATGTTTCCAGCTCACGCACCTGGTCAGACCCTCGCTGTGGTCTGGGCTCCGGGGCGATGACTCCTCTCAACCTCTGCCTGGGTTCGGGCTCGTCAATCGCGGCAGGCCTGTCTCCACGGTCTGCGGTGGGCTCAGGCACTTCATGCCGGGCGTGGTAGGTGGTGGATGGCTGGTCTCTGGCGGTGGTGGAGTGGGACTGGCCGAAGGTGAATGGTGAGTGGTTGTGTACCAGTACCCACTTCACGAATGCGGCAAAGTCTTCCGCAAAGTCTTCCGTGCCTTCGACCACTCGCTCAGCCCGGCGTAGTACAAAACGCTGAGCGAGCGGTCCGGGAAGCGGGACAGGCACGCAAGCTGGAGGAAGTCCCGGGTGTGTGCCTCGAGCGAGCGGTCTCCCTGCTGCAGGCAGAGAAGCTGGACATCGGGGAGAGCCATGGGAAGATGGGGAAACCCAAAACAAACACTAAGAAAACGCCGCAAAAAAAAAAAACTGTTTCAGTCTGTCAATCTGTTACAAACTGTGGTGCAAATGTCAAACTCACAAAGGCGCAGGAGAACTTGGAACAGGAATCTTTAATATCAACAACTCAGGAACGGACAAACACCACTTTGACATAAACGTCGACGGACAAACACTGAGGGGAAACTGAGAACTAAATAGACCCTTTTACAGCCCACGTGATCAAAGAGTTGCGCGCGCATTTTGGCAACGGAAGTGGTGTTGTTCCCTAGTGGTTCTAACGTGTGAGCAACTCCGAAAGTTTATCAAAACGGTTTCCCGGCATCAAAATGTCTGGCTGTTGCGTTTTCGGTTGCACTAATCGCTATTCTACCAATGGGCTTAAGTTTTATAGGATTCTGACAGGGTTACGGCCGTTTCAGAAGAACCGGCGGTACCTGTGGCTGCAGGCGAATAATGCATTGATTGGAACGAGGACATAAAAATGCTCTCATAAAAAATTTTCATTTGTAAAACATTTACTGCACTTGAAACTTAATTATTTATAATAAACCTCCCAACATTGGCTGCCACTGGTGTGTATAATGTACCCCCCATCCACAGATTATCATATCAATAATCACAGTACTTATCAATTTCATTTGTAATGATTTTATTAATAGTTTAATTGCAAAATAACCATCTGAGAAATGTATGCAAGCAACATAGTTGCGATTAAAGTACTATAGCATTACAAAATTAAACTTTAAACAAGTATGTCTACACATACGAATCAATAACAACATAAAATGTAAGGAAAAGGATAAATGTATGTCTGTGTGAAGAATAAGAATAAATGTAGAAAATTGTATTGGACATTCTGTACATGCCCACAGACAACGTATTCATACATCAGTGATTTATATGCTTGTCTCGGGTGTACACGCTCGGTTTCTCAACTAAATACGTATATATCCGACCACTAAGTTATATCTGGCCATCTGCTAACGTCTTCTATCCACTCCACTATAGTACACGGATCTGGTAGCCGAATACCATTTGATAAAGTCAGCTTTTTAAAATAACTTTCTCGGTTTGTGTTGCTTAATCCGCTCACGTAGCTTGACATGCTGCTGATTCTCGCCACAGTTTGTTGCCAAAATGCGCGCGCATTCGTTGCTACGTCATCATTGTATACAAACAGTAAAAGGGTCTATACACAGGGCTAACAAGGTGATTAACATTACACAGGTGATAGACATAACTCATTAGGGAGACTGGGGAGATACGGGGGCTGAACTCAAAACTCAACGAACACAGCAGACAGGTTTACATGTAACAGTATAGTTGTAGTATATGAATATCATTACAGTGAATGGTGGCGATTCCAGGCATTTACTTTGTCAATGAAGCCGATTCATTTCTGGTTGCTATTGTGATGTAGCTTTGTTGTGGTGAGTTGAGGGTGTGAGAAGTGAAACAGAAATGACAAGAGCATGAACATGCTCTATGAGGCCTAGACAGCTCCTCTTACTCAGAGAAATCTGTTTCGTCTTTTAATCATTCCCAGATGTGTGGTCTGAATCTGTAGACCCTCTGACGCAAGGTGGGGAAAAGAGACAGGGTGGGCACGATTTAAGTAATTGCAAACATGTGTTGAGGGTGAAGCATAATTTTTACAGTGGCTTGACTGCCGGAAACAGACGAAGGTTTCAAGAGTAATCACGATGAGTGTTGAGTGTGTAGGTCATTGAATCTTTATATCAGCACCCAGCTGTATATCAGGCCAAAGAAAACATGACTAAATAAAACAGAAACCACTGGTTGGAAAATCTCTGGCTGATGTCAGTAGTAACTGCTTTATTGACCTCTTGATAAAGTTGAATGAGTAAGAATGATACAGGGCAGGTCCATTACTGGAATTTCACTATTAAAACAAAGAATAACGGAAGAAGTTCATTATACATTACTGAAAAGATCAAGTTGGTCATCTGAGTCACTCCACATAGAATATGAGTGAAGGGGTGGTCACACTTTTCATTCCATTGGCTTTTGTTTATACGCATGAGAATGTGGGAGACAGGATGCTCAAGCGAAAAGTTTGGTGAACTCAGACCTGTAAATTCGTATCACATGAAGGTTTGTGATCAACTGAAGATTTATATGCCACAGCAGAACCCTCTTAGCTGAATTTAAATAAATATTACGTCCACAGAGTCTAGTTTGAGCACATCTTATTCAGTGGGATTGGGACTTTTGTGCAAGTCCCATAAAGTTCCCCACACAGTTGAGCATATTAGACTTGTTCTTGGATAGAGCAATCCCTGAGAATAATCAACACTTTCTTAACATCTGGACATCTCATCACTTCATTGGGGTCATCAGATGGGCACACTTCTTCCTTGGTGTTTCTATTGATAGATCTGAAACACCTCTAAAGGGCTCAACAGCAACACTTGGCATCCCATGTGCGCTTCCCTCTGCTTTTACCCCTCTTAGTCATTTTACAGCCCATTTGGGATTCTTCCGTTTTAACCACAGCCAGTTGCTGCTTTGCTCAGCAGCCTCTGACAGCGACCTAACAGCTTGTCAAAAGCCTGTCCTCTGACCCCCAACCCCTTTAGAAGCCTGGTTGTTGCCGTGGCTATCAAAACCTCTCCAACCAACCTTTACTGGGTTCGCCAGCGCCGTTTTACTTCGGCTGCTAGGTCTGAGTACTTCAGCCTTTTACGTTCACCGCCTCCCATTGCACAGTTAGTTCCACAATGAACAGGGACTTTTGTGAGGTTGACCACAGGATCAGGACTGGCCTGAGGTTAGTTGTGATTACTTTAGGAGGAAAGCTGAGCATTTTTAAGTCCCGGGCAGAGTCCAGCAGGGTCGATTCCATTTTATTAGTTGGCTTCATTTGAAATTGTCCTGCTCTAATGAAGGCGGTGGATTTTGAGAATCTATGCTTTGGAGGAAGGAGAGCATTGATGATGCTTCTCCTTCCAGGATAACCGGCAGTTGTCTCAGGACCTGATTACACCCCAGGTGTAACAGCCTTGGGAAAGACCTTGGGCCGACAAGGATGTGCCTTAAAGTTGCTGGTGTTTGACAAAAAACACAGGATGGATCTTCTCCAGTCCACTGATTTAGATTCTTGGGCGTGGGAAGAACATTGTAGGTGGCTCTGCACATGAAATCTCCCCAAAACTGTGCTTATTTCACTGCACCGACATTTACCGTTGCTGCACAGTTTGTGTGGGAAAAAGTTGTTTCAATAGAAATCAGGCGGTTAGTAATTTTACATGAGGATGAAACATTTCCCCATTCACATTTTACATCAGGTTCAAGTTTTTCCACACAAATTGGAGCACTGACCAACAAAATGCTACTTAGTTCGAAAGTGACTTCTGTGTCAGCGGTGCTTTGTGTAGCACTATTGACAGTGGACAATGATTTTTTTTTTGTGAGCAGAGTTCTCAGTCAAGACCATTATCGTCCACGGGTTTCATTTGTCTGTCTTAAAATCAATTCTATAGGCTGTTTAAAACTCATTCTACACTACAAAAACACACGTGATCGACTTTTTATATTATTTGCAGGTAATTTTCTTACAATGATAAATGGTTTTTAAATGACTTTGGTAACTATTTACCAAACCCTCTCCTGATAATTTTGAGATTAGGTGGTCATTGTCACCATTTACATCACTCTTTCATGCATTGTGGTGTCTGAGTAGCTCCGCCCAGTTTAAAGCAAAATGCTGATGTCATCAGTGGAGTGTAAATCAGTTGTTTTTTTGTCTTTTTTTTTCAAATGTCATGAGCATGACAGCAGTGGAAATGGCAAAATGCAAAAATGTAATCATTTTCAACACTCAGATACCATTACATAACTTCCTTATCTTTGAACTTAAGAAGGTAATTTTAATTTGGTTCTGCATAAAATTCTCTAGCTTATTACCTTTTAAGCACTTGTTATTGTTTATTGGTTTCAAGAAATCCTTACAGCTTTTTTGCTAAGCAAAGTTTCTGACTGTTGTGTTTTTTGTTTATAGTTTTATTAAAACAAAATTTAATTTAACCTCCTAATTAGGATCCACCTTGGTTGCCTTGGTAACAGTCTCAACATGTTATAACATTCAAATGTTCTTCATAATATGTTTTCCATGAGACAATTACCCCCAAATGGGACCCACGCCTCTCTGATTCACCCTGTGGTCTTGTGTGACCAGATGCCTCAAATCACAAAAAAGGGTAAATCATTTACTTTCAATTGGTTATGCATACATTATCCCAGGTAAATTATGTGAGAAAACATAACTTATTTGTGGGCTGTTATCCTTCAGTGTTATCATTTCTGCTGTAAATGACACTCAAACTGATTTATGTCAGCTCTGGTCTGGATGTACAAATGTCAGGGAATCCTCCCTTATATTGTATTTTGTTCAGATATTTTGCAAAACTGTGTTTAGAGGTGCACCCCAGTCCACATCTGGAAAATGCAATGTTGTGTTTAAAATGTAGTCGAATTCACATCAGTTTTAGGTCATTTTATATATTTTTGTCCATCATCAACGTATAACAAACAAATGTCACATAATTGTTTTACTGTACACAAGAGCTGTAAATGCTGAGATCATTCCAGCAATGCATAATGAGAAACATTTACTTCTGTCTATGTTGTCTACATATCAGTGACGTCAACGTGAACGCATAAACGCTTGCAAGTAATTATAAAAAGTTTGACGTTTTTATTAATGCAATTGACGCAGCATCCTTTGGTTAGAATTATATTACTCTCATTCTTGCGAATGCTTTTAAACTATTCAAGCTTGACAAGACGAAAAACAACGCCTGTCCTGACTCACATTAAGCACGGAAAGACCAATGCCAGTACAGACAGCACTTGAACAATAACACACACACAATCATACAATCCTAAAAAGAACAGTCTTAAATGAGTTCAAATGAGTCTTAAAGTAAAGAGTTGTCAGAAAATGGGACGTGTGTGAGATCCACATTGTAAAGTGACAGCAGCCACGCACTAATGCTGTCTGTGCTGTTAATAAAAGAACAAAGGTAACAGAGAAAATCACTCGCTGCTTTTGACTAAAGAACTTTTAGCTTTAATAATATTAATCTTTCATTCCAGTCTAATTTATGCAGTGCAGACTGTTTGATAACTTCATTCAAATTCTGAATCCTATTTGTTAGACCTGTTAGGGCACAGGTAAATATGACTTTTATTATGGGTATATGTGAGGATTGTTTTATGTTCATGTAAATTAAAAGCCTAATTTTTGAAGCCTAATAATTGTTAAAATTGCTAGCAAGTAGCAGTATTAGTATCTGTGGCCATTATACTTTTTCACATTTAAAATGTACATATTATTCATAAAAAGATGCCATTAAACAAGTATTTAAAATATACTGTCTTTATGTTGTTTCTTTTGATGATTAACTGTAAAATTCTTACATTACAAATTATATAAAAAATGTAGGAGTTTAAATACTATTAATCACAGAAAAAAATATGTGATTAATTAGTTAAAGGGATAGCCCACCCAAATATTACAATTCTGTCATTAATTCCTCGCGCTCAAGTCGTTCCAAACCCACTAAGACCTTAATTTTATGAAGCGTCGAGAATACTTTTTCTGTGCAACAAACAAACAAAAATAATGACTTTATTCTACAAGTTTTGTTATAGCCTATGTCATTCTCCTACTCAGTTTACATTGTAAACAGTGCAGTGCTTTCAAATTCTATGGCAGCCGATGCGATTCACAAAGGACCGACATGAGGTGAGTAATTAATGACAGAATTTTCGTTTTTGGATGAACTAACCTTTTAATCTTTCTGAATCGATTGAAAGCAGTACTAATTCTAATTTGATAATTATGGTGGAATAGTTTTGTCACAAAGAGGAAATAAGTTCAGCACGTTTTACCTTGAAAAATAATTTATTCACGTATTGTTTAAATAACAAATATTTTTGACTTACAAAATATTGCCGCCAATAAATATACTGACTCAACATACTCATTTCAAGTGCTAAAAGACAATAGAATGCCCTGTCACAGTACATCAGAAAGAATTACAGGCATTGTAAATCAGCACACATTGTATCTCATGAAATATTTCTGTCATATTTGTGTTAGTAGTCATTCTGAAAAGAACAAAAGTTAATATATCAACAGCAGCACATATTCACTGTGTCAGTTATGTATCTCTTTATCTGCATTCTATAAATAACGTGTAACAGAATGTCTTAGTGTTTCCTCGGTTATCGCAACAATTAATCAATATCACTTCAATAAGCTACATAACTACATGTTATATAGGTATATAACAACATCTGTATTATTCAGGTTCGCTGTATATTTGTTTAAAACCTTAGAGCATCAACTGTTGACTGTATACTAGTGCTTTCTGCACATTTAATATAATCATTGTGTTTCATAGACAAGACAGGTAGTTTCATTGTATTAATGGACATCACATCATGTGCAATATATTTACAAAACAAGTCATAAATAAATTGCATGTTTAAAAATAATCTATAAATAAAATGCATGAAAAAAGTGCAAGTTTTCTTATATAAATAAAAAAAATGTGCCCAGATAGTTGTCCTATACATTCACAGTGTAACTCTGTGAGCGCTTTCGGAATAATCTCCGAAACCACATCCAATAGAGGCAGATCATTACAAGCCAGTAGCACACGTACGCTGCAGATCCAAATATCAAAAACTTGAGCTCTTCTTTTTTTCTATCTGTTGTCCAGTTTTCATTGCATTCCTTGTAGATCGTGTACCCCAAGCCTCCTAACAAGATGGCTGCCCACACTGAAAGGGGTGCCAGGGGAATGTAGTTCCCCACCATCTTACGACGGCCCGATGTCCCCCAGCTGCTTTTGTTCATGGTGATAATGGCAAAGTATTTGGCAGGCAGCAGGCTGGTCATGTAGAGGGCAGAGTATAAGGACATGAAGAGCATCACTGCATTTTGTCGTAGGATGCAAGCATAGGCTGCCTTTACCAGACCAATTAACTGGATGCAGCACAAAACCCACAAAATGTCCCATAGAGTGCCTGTCCAGAAGAGCTTGATAATGGTGGCAGTGACAAAAAAAGGAAAGATGCCTGAGACAATGGATTCGTAGGTCATCCACAGGTTATGCTTGTGCCACCACATAGCATTATAGAGCCATTCACGAAAGTATGATTTGGTCCAACGCGTCTGCTGATTGAGCCAGCGCAGAAACTGGGCGGGAGTCTCGGTGTAGCACTTAGAACGAGCAGTGTACCTTGAACAGAAACTCACTGTTAAAAATGATTCTGAAGTACAGTTTAGAAGTATTAGACAGGAATGATGCTTGTTATTGGACAATGATCATGATTTTACTCATAAATCATCAATGGTAAATCATACTATAACTACTTACTTTGTAGCATAGCCCATGCTTAGCATCCGATTGGTGAGATGGCGGTCATCCCCAAAAGTACAGTGGGTGCCGAGAAACTTCTGGTTGTACCAGGATTCCAGAAACTGTTGAAGCAGGTCATTCCTATAAAGACCTGATGCAAAATATATAAAAACTCAGTTATCCCTACAAACTAAATATTAAAACTTAGATCAGAGTAACAAACTCCTACAATAACATTTTAATCACTGTTTCTCAGTGCCTTCTCTGAGTGAACCAAAAAGGGTTTAAATACTTATTTTAAAACATTTTATTAAAGCTACACACAAAAATAATGGTTCCAAAAGGTGGTTTTCGCAGATGCCATAGAGGAGCAAATCCTCAAAGAACCTTTCAGTGAATAGTTTTTCTTAGTGTGAAGAATATATGAACAATATAAAGATCCCTTTCTACTATGAAGAATCTTTTGTGGAATGAAAAGTTTCTTCATAGAATCATTGATGGAAAAAACCTTTATTTTTAAGAGTGTGCATTAGACCAGAACAGAACACATTTGTAACACATTTTACTTATTCATCTTGAGATGATTTAGTTTGGGGGGAAAAAGAAAGATATACAACAATGGAACTGAATGTTATAGTATGCTAAAACAATGCCTAAATAGCAATTTGGCTTTTAATATTATCCAATAGCCTGTAGTGACATCCGCAGAAAAGGAATGCTGTTTCAGGGGCAGCACAAGTTATTGGACTAAACACATTTTGATTAAAGATTATGCAGACAAACGCTGTTATTTGAAATAAGATGCACCGGCGATGACTCATTCAATATAAGACCATGAACATGCATTTATACATAGTACATAGGGTCTATTTTTATTTATATAAACTTTTGGTCTAGGAGGTTATGTATTACCTAAGGGGCCGCTGATACAGGAGACACAGTCAAAGAAGGACTGGCAGGACCTCTCGATGTTAAACGCCATCCAGTAGCGCAGGCTGCTCATGAAGCTGATATAGGAGTCTTTAAGGTTAAGGATCATCACATCGCCTCCCACGGCACCGTACTTCTGGTTACTTTCCAGCACCTTGCAGAGCTCCACTGTGGCCAGAGGGTCTAATTTGGTGTCTGAGTCACATACCTGATTAAAAAAGTAGAATATGAAGAATAATGGAGCAGAGTGATTTCTTGTCACACTAAAATTCAATGCTCAGTTTGTACTTAGTACAAGTGCTTGTAAATATCACTAACCTGTATATAATCCACAGAGGACCCTAGTGCCTTGAATGCTGTATACATCACTTCCCTCTTTCCTCCCCATTTTTGCATGATGCACACACACTTCTTGGTCCTAATGAGTTCTTCAACCTCCAAGCGCTGGGGGTCTTCAAAGAACACCCCGTCATTTCCTTCTGGACCATTAGCATCTTTTACTTGGCCGGTGGGGTTCCAAGAGTGGTAGTTGTTCTGCCATATATAACAGCCAGGATCTTGGTCTGCAAAGACCTCACGAAACATCTCCATCATGTAGCGGTCATCTTCTGAGTTTCCGTCCACCACCATGACAATGCTTAGCAGCTCGGATGGGTACTGGAGAGCCCGTACTGAGAGAAGGCACTCACGGAGATAAGCAGGGTCCTCCTGATAGGCTGATATAGTAAAGCCGATGGATTTTGTGTAAGAGCAAGGTTTGTGCCTTGCATGCATGCGCCGATGCTCCACAAAAGCAAAAAGGCTCTGTATTAGGACGTGGAAGCTTAGCAGCAGTCCATAGAAACCAAATGAGATGATGTTAAATGGAGATGTAACTATGTGGACACCATCAATGTACGCCCATAACATCACCACAAGGACCAGGAGGGCAAAAAGAAATGTAAGAATGGCCCGGAACAGATAACCAAAACGCTTGAATATAGGCTTGAGATCCATTTTATTATCAAAATGCCAGAACTAGTGAAAAACAGAAAAGTATGAAAAAATAAATTTGCCCAAGTTTATTCACCCCTTTCTTGTCTTGCTCTTCTCCAGATCTAACTGTTCATTCAGGACCTCAAAACTTATAGGCTCGGTCTGAGCTCAGGGAACACCCCTGCTGCAGATGTGTAATGAGCAACAAATGTGCCTTAGCTCACACAGGACTTCCATCCATGACTCACACGCAAGAGACGTCACAACTCGGTACTCCTCTCATTGAACGTAATGTTGGGTATGTGAGACTTCCAGAAGATGGATGATTGTCATCAATTTGTGGTCATTAAGGATTTTATTTGTTGGTAAAGTTTAATGCATCTTAGGGAAAAGTCAGTTAACAAGATGTACAGACTGTTGGAAATTAGAGTATCATGCAAATTTTTGCACTTTCCCCTTTATATATATATATATATATATATATATATATATATATATATATATATATATATATATATATATATATATATATATATATATATATATATATATATATATATATATATATATATATATATTGTTTTTTATTTTATTTTTGATATATATATAGACACACACACACACACTAGTAATACCTGTGTCATACCCATGTCATTATATACATTTGTGTCCTCATATGTCACAAAAACATGCCCCCCCCCCACACATATATATATATTTAAAAAAAAATATATATATATATTGTTTTTATTTTTTTATTTTTTGACAAATACTTTCTGAGCTGAGTCAGAGATGTCACTGTTCGCTGTTGCAGTATCTTATCAAGGAAACAAGGGGATAAAAAGAAAGATAAGCTACCCCTTTTCCTACTACTTTCCATAAGCTACTCCCATAGGCCTGTATTTAAGAAAACCGAATGTGGCCCTCTTGTGGTACAGCATTGTGTTCTCCTGAGAATGAGATCAATTTCATTTCTTGTACTAATCTAGTACAGGTTTTATTTTACAACGAAGGTTTACTTCATCGAGCCAGTACTTTTACACATGATTTCTGCCACATACCTCAATAATATTATAACTAAAGGCCTACTCTGGTCTACTCATTTACTGCTGTTACTTTTTGGGATGTTCATTCTGGGGCATGTTTATTTGGACTAATATTTGGAGCTTGAAGTTCCGGGGATGGGTTTTTTTAGATGGTTAGGTATGAAAAAACGTAACATTCCAAATGGTCTTCATATTTGTTTTAGAACAATACCGTTTTTTACATCACCATGTTATTCCAGCAGAGGGCAGCACCACAAAGCATATTTTGGTTTGTGAAACTGCCTGGCTTAAAACAAACTACACATTTTGATTATTTTACTCTCAAAACCCATCTCAAGATGAATCCTTCTCTAATCAATTTATTTTTGTAATGTCTGATTTGCAAAGTTGATTCATTTTCATGGGGTTATTGCTATTGTTTTTACTTGGATTTATAAATATATTGAGTATAATTTTAATAAACTTAAACTACTCTGTATGTATAAAAGTTTAGCTGCTGTCACATTAATGCAAGAAATCTGATTATTAGCTGACTTGCTGGGGAAATTGGAATAGGCAACACATTGTAAAATCTATTTCATAACATGCTGATAAACTTGCAAGTGTTGTTATATGAAATAAAAGTCACTCCCATGTTTTGCAATGTTGGTGCTTGTGTCCTGGGGTTATTAAAGGGGGGGTGAAACACTCAGTTTCAGTCAGTGTCATGTCAATCTTGAGTACCTATAGAGTAGCATTGCATCCTGCATATCTCCGAAAAGTCTTTATTTTTTTTATAATTATATAAGAAAGATGCGCTGTTCCGAGTCTTTCCGAAAAAAGCCGAGCGGGTGGGGGCGTATCGTGTGAGCGGAGCTAAATAATGACGTGTGCAGCATCGCGCTGCTATTGTGTTGAGTCGAGTGCGTCGTAAAGCTGTGTCATCCCTAACAGCGGGAAAAAAAACTTTATTCAAAATAAAAATATGGCTTTTAATCAGATACAGCCATACATCTATGATCCGGAATCAGACCCAGAGGCTGCAGTTGAACAGGAGCAGCAGCAAAAACGACTAGAGCAGGACGTCTCTATGTGGTACAAGTTATACACTAACTATATAATATGCTTAGCGGCTTGTGTTATTTACATATTTATACTTGAATTATATCGTCGTATTTTTGTCTTTGAAGGTGTACATGTGGGAAGTGCAGTTGTGCACGTGCGTGTGTTTGTGTGTTTACGCGTGGTTTGTGTAGACAGGTTAAGTTAGTGTTTACATAGAAAGACACGGAATAGTAGCGCATTTGAATGAAGAAGCGTGCTTATTTAGTTCAACATATTTCCCCACTCTTTGTGTATTGTTGTTTGGAGTGCTTTTACAATACACAAACATAAAGTTACACATATAGTGGCCAGCTAAACAAATGTACACGCACTACACATCGCATGCTCCATTGATCAATTAACTATACGTGATCATGTTTGGGCTACGAGCATAGGCAAAAACACAGACATTTGAAGCAGTCTTGTACAACTGCTCTTTACAAGCAGTCTCACTCACCGCCTGCGGTTCTAACGTTGGGACTGCTCCATCCTTCAGCATTAGGCGATCGGAAAATCCGGCGTCGAGCTGGGCCTTGTTTATGAAACAGTCGGCACCGAAATGCAGCGAACAGATATAAACATTCGCGCAACTCAGTTGCTGATCCGGAAAAGCAAATTACATCCACTGTTGCCTTAACGTGGGGTTTTTGGGGAATCTGTGCAGGACTGTCTTGGTCTGGCAACCAAAAACGCACTTTTTTGGTGACATTGTTATGTGCACATCACCTGTCCAGCATCCTACAAGCCAGCGCTTTGATGGGCGTAGCCTGTTACTTTCGCTCTCTCCCTCTCTCTCTCTCTCTCTCACGCGCTTCCGGTAGAATTGTCCGTAAGGCCCATACAAGGAAATTCCGCCCCCATTAACGTCAAAGGGGACGCATGATCTCAAAAAACTTGCCGAAACTTATGACTAACCGGAAGTAGTATTTTTGACAAAGAAATACTCCCATCAAACGTCCACCTTAACTTTTGAAACTTTGTCTATGTTTAGTATGGGATTCCAAGTCTTTAACAGTGTAAAAAGATCAGTATGCATGAAACAGCATTTCACCCCCCCTTTAAGTATAAATAGATGTGTTAATAATTGTATTTAAAGCTGACTTTAACTGTATGAGGAAGTAGCAATACGGTTGTGAAAACTATGTGACATGTTCTAAGAAAAGGAAATTGATTGTTAATGATAAATGATAAAATGTTGAGTTTTACCTAGAAGTGTCCCCCCCTCCCCCCTTTATTTAGAAACTTCCCATTTTCTTTTCTTTTTAAAAAATGTGTTTAATTGTTTAGAAGCAGATCTCCTAGAAGTGGTAAACTCCTCATTTCTTTGTGGGACTCCCATAAAACTGCAGTTAAGTCTCTTCTAAAAAAAAAAAAGAGAAAAATCTAGACAGCCCCATATTGAGCAACTACAGACCAATCTCAAATCTCCCCTTCATAGGCAAGTTCAAATGGATACTTTGATCATATTCAATCTGGTTTCCAACCGCATCACAGCACATAAAGATTATAAATGATATATGCTTAAATATTGATACTACTCGACCTCAGTGCTGCATTATAGACACTGTTGACCACAACATTCTTCTTGACAGGCTGGAAAACTGGGCCGGGCTTTCTGGGATGGTCATCAAATGGTTCAGGTCATACTTAGAAGGTAGAGGTTATTATGTGAGTATAGGGGACCATAAGTCTGAGTGAACATCCATGACATGCATGAAATGCATGAATGAAAAAGAACAAAATTGCTTACCACAGCTATGCTGACGACACCCAGATCTACTTAGCACTATCAACTAATGACTATAGCCCCATTGACTCCCTGTGCAAATGCATTGATGAAGTTAACGACTGGATGTGCCAAAACTATCTTCAGTTAAACAAAGACAAAACTGAAATCAATACATTTGGAAACAAAGATGAGATTCTCACTGTGAACACATATCTTGAGCCTTAAGGTCTAATAACAAGTCAGGAATCTTGGAGTCAGACCTGAGTTTCAGTAGTCATGTCAAAGCAATAACTAAATCAGCATACTATCATCTGAAAAATATTACAAGAATTAAGTGCCTTGTTGCAGGCAAGACTTTGGGAACTTCATCACCAGCAGGGTGGACTATTGTAATGGACACCAGCCTTCCTAAAAAGATCATTAGAGAGCTGCAGCTCATACAAAAACTGCTGCCAGGATTCTGAGCAGAACCAGAAAATAACACCATACCACTCCAGTCCTCCGGGTTTTATAATGGCTTCCAGTTACATTTAGGATCGATTTTAAAGTAATATTACTTGTTTATAAATCACTCAATAACCTAGGACCTCAATACATTGCAGATATGCTGAAACCCAACAAATCACTCAGATCAGCAGGATCAAGTCAGTTAGAAGGACCAAGAGTTCATTCAAAGCAAGGACAGTCTGCTTTTAGCTATTATGCAGTCGCAGTTGGAAACCAGCTTCCTGAACAGATCAGATGTGCTCCAACAGTAGCCACATTCCAGACTCAAAACACATCTGTTTAGCTGTGCATTTACTGGATCAGCACTATGCCACTTTACATCCGACTGATTTAACCTTATCTTATCGATGCATAATCTTTTTATTATTTTAGTTTATTATTTTAACTGTTTTAGTTTACCTTTGTTCTTATCTTTGGTTATTGTTATTTTATCTATATATCATCATTTTATTCTTTTTAGTACTCTTAACAAATGTATATTTCTATTTCTTATGCATCTGTTGATTATTATTTTTGGTTTGGGCTATCTGACTGGAATAGACTGGAAAAGGAGAGCAGAGTGCTTTGCTTCATTCTGCTTGTGGTAGCAGACAGTGTGAAGAAGACTCAGGAAAGGGGAGGTCCTGCGGGGCAAAGGCAAGTTTTGGACTGACTTGTAAGGACCAGGAGACATTGTGAAGATGCTCCATCTCTTCCATCTCAGATAGAGGTACCCGAATTAAGAGAATCAGGTAGATAGGGATCTATTTATCACCATTTTTTAAAATTCTCTTTACAATTGTTTTATTTATCCTTGTTTTTATTTAAAATTTTTACACATAGTATTTTTATTTCTTATGCATATGTTATCACCATTTTAATCACAGGTGGACAAAGTACACAACTTCATTACTTGAGTAAAAGTAACAGAACTACTGGTCAAATATTGAAGTGAAAGTTGTAAAAACAGATTATTACTTAAGTAAAAGTACGGAAGTATTTGTTTTTAAAAGTACTTAAGTATCAAAAGTAAATTTCCTTTTTAATGTCAACGCATTATTTTATTAATGTTGTATAATGCACATTATGTCATCATGGCCAGTCAGTGATGCTCAATCCGACAAACTAGCATACGACTAACTTAAACTCACTTCACTCACTAAACTTTACAAAGCACTGTCACTTTAGGGCCGAATGCACAGATCCAATACACTGATACACATCTGATATTCTCCCAACTGTTTATCTTCACTTAAGATATAATCAACTTTGTTTATGTGAATACTCGAAAAAAATCAACATTTTGAAATCCGTCTTCTTCCATTTTGCTATAAACTGATGTGTTCAAAAATTGCTGGAAAATCATTGAACTTCACGAGACCCTACAAGAGTGATTCCTGAAAGGCTTTCAGCAAAAACCCAAACACCTTTTAAAGAAGAAAAAATTCATCCACTGACTTTCAAAGCCTTGATAGAAATGTAGTGAAGTTAAAGTCATAAGTTTCCAGAAAAAAATAATACTCAGTATTATTGAGTATTATTTACTTTCTAGGTAAAGTACAGACACTCAAAAGGTGCACTTAAGTACAGTACTCAAGTAAATGTACCTAGTTACTGTCCACCTCTGATTTTGATTCATTTCTATGTAAAACACTTTGAATTGCCACTGGGTATGAAATGTGCTATATAAATAAACTTGCCTTGAGTTAATATTCAGGATGTTGAATGCATGTATATGTAAGGTTTGAGATGATGAAACTACAACATTGTGCTATTGCTATGCAATATATCAGGGTGAAATATTAACATAAATCCGATGGATAATGATAATATCTGAATACACTATAAAAAGTGGTAACCTACAATTGCACTTTAGGAGATGTTTTTATGTAACCTGGAGGCACTTCCTCACACCATAACTGGGGTGGGAGAGTGGTCTATGCTCCTGAGCCGCCATGGCTCCCTGAGCTGCTTGCGCCGCCATGGTCTCCTGAGCTGCCCTGTTCCACCTGGTCACGCCCTTGTCAGCCTCCAGGGTGCCCATCCTCTCCCACCCCAGTTATGGTGCAAGGACGTGCCTCCAGAGAGGGGAGAGTACTGTCACAGTCCCCAGCTCACTCTGTCACCTGTCACTTCTACACTACACTTCCCAGGATCCTCCTTGACTCTCACCTGCATGCACTTCCAAATCACCTGCACCTGTTTCTCATCACCCTCATCAACACCCTTTAGCTGTGTCTCATTTCAGAAGGCTGCGTCCTCCAGAGGTCGCATTCGAAGGCTGCGTACGTCATAAGGCCATCTCATTTCAAAAAAGTGTGTAGGACACTCCAAATGCGACCTTCGAATGCGTCCTTCTTTCACAGGAATTAGGAGTGTGCATGAGGGCTGCGTTCGAAAACCTAGGCAGCTGACTCATTGCCTCGCTGCCTCATCAGACAATGACTCTGCAGGCAGCTTTTTGTGCATGAAGACACCTCACGAAACTAATTTCGGACAGACTTCTAAGGCAGTGTAACAGTTTAATGGGCTACAGCTAAATAAAGAGAGCTTTGGTGAGAACTAAACACAGTTACTACAGTAGTGATTTCTCGCTAGAAATGACATCAGAAGTGTAATATGTTGGTAAAAAATGTACATTTACACACAAACTGAGCTGCAAACGCAACTTCTGGTGACGTCTTTTTCCCCCAGCTCAACTGTCACTGAATGGAAAGCACAGGATTGTGGGATATCACAGGCAGTGAAGGACACATGTATAGGCTGGCTGCGTCCGAAACCTGTAAAATGCTGCTGTCGGAGGACACATTTAAAGGCAGGAAGGCATCAAGCTGCGTCCGAATCTAATGTTAGCTTCACTTCCTGTCACCTGAGATACCTTCATCTGATCGATTTTTGAAGGCAGCGTACATGTGTCCTTCGCTGCCTTCGATATCCCACAATCCCTTGCTTTCCATTCAGTGACAGTTGAGATGGGGAAAAAAGATGGTGTCCAGAAGTTGCGTTTGCAGGTCAGTTTGTGTGTAAATGTACGATTTTTACCAACATATTACACTTCTGATGTCATTTCTAGCGAGAAATCACTACACTCTAAAAAATGCTGGGTTAAAAACAACCCAAGTTGGGTTGAAAATGCACTAACCCAATAATTGGGTTGTTTTAACCCAATGGCTGAGTTGTTTTAACCCAGCCATTGGGTTGTCTTAAGCAACATTTAACCCAACCGCTGGGTTAAACCAACTCAACCATTGGGTAAAATCAACCCAATTGTTGGGTTAGTGCATTTTCAACCGAACTCGGGTTGTTTTTAACCCAGCATTTTTTAGAGTGTACTGTAGTAATTAAATATGTGTTTAGTTCTCACCAAAGCTCTCTCTATTTAGCTGTAGCTCATTAAACTGTTACACTGCCTTAGAAGTTTGTCCGAAATTAGTTTCGTGAGGTGTCTTCATGCACAAAAAGCTGCCTTACAAGTCATTGTCTGATAAGGCAGCGAGGCAACGAGTCAGCTTCCTAGGTTTTCGGACGTAGCCGCTGCCTTCAAATGAAATCCTTCACGTCTGGAGATAACCCACAATTCTTTGCGCCGCCTTTAACAACTGTCATTTTTTTATATTATATGAAAAAGTGAGATGTGGTGTTTAAATGTAAGTAGTTTAAGCTTGTTTTTGTTTTTTAAGCTCTATTACCTCCAACAGATAGATTACAACTGTTTAGTGCTTTTTTAAACGTTAAGAACAGTACATTGCTGTCAAGACAAGAAACATTTCATAGTCATTTTCAAGTTATAAATAATTTTCATTTATATAACTGGCGTGAGAGTGCAACGAGGTTGAGCGTGTTGGCATAGCAACGTGATACTTCCTGCCTGTGTGTCTTGCGAAGGACGTCTCGTTTAATTCTGATTGAGGACACTCCGTATACTGCATCCTACACAGGATGTGTCCTCCGGAGGACGCAGCCTTTGAAATTTGTCTCCTTTCCCTGCTCTTCAGGGTCTGGTTGTCCTCACTAATCTAAGCTACAGACGCTGACCACCATACTCACCAGAGATACCTTCCTATTAATCCAGACTCACCTGAGAACCTACCTGTTTATCCAGATCTCTCTTGTGTCTTCTATTTGCCATTTTCTGATTCCCATCATCATCACCACTCTGGAATCTCCGTGCACCATCCTGCTTTACAGGTCACCATCTGAAATAGAATTTGCATAATCTCTAAACCTGTTAAATCCCCACTCTGCTGTTAGGGGTTGACAGTTTTGACCCATAGACCAGGAGTCAGGATGTTCAGTCATCGGAGAGCATTTTACTGAACAATAGTTTGCAGTTTCATCGGTAGAGTCAGCTTCAGAGTCTCTCAGGGCAGTGTCAGGCCAGACTCTCCTCTACACAAAATTACCACACCAGTTATACCAATTTCAAGGGCATGATTTACATCATTACGGACACGTGGAATATTACTGATTGGCATAAAGTCTAAACAATGTGTCACGCGAGAATAGATAGGAGATGTTGTTGTTGTTAATCAGGATGTATTCATCAGACAATCCCAAGATTGGGGTAGTGTTGACTTCAGGGGAGTCCTAGAAAGATGCCAAGAGGTCTAGGGTGTGAGAAAAAGCGGTCCAATCCAGTCGGAAGACCTGCACAGAACATGTAACACCCACACACAAGACTCTAGGGCACATCTCTCCTCCAAGGTTAGTGCAGCAGTGAGCTTGAACAGAACAAGTTCAAAACTAGTGCAGCAGTGAACAGAACAAGATATCAACACCACATGACAAACGAATCTCCAGAAAGAAAAGTATGACTAATGTCATCTACCTCATTCTATAAAGAAATATAAAGACAAAAATTTACTTCTATCAATGGGAAAAATCACACTATATAAATGAGAAGAAATCACAATTGGGAGACTCAAATCCTCCCACCCCTTCCTGTCCTGGGGTTACTAACAACAGCCAGGATTCACCTCTTGGAAGTTCTAACTTTCTCTGCAAGGCCCTGTTGGTCAGGACCCAGAGATAGAGGTCAGGCTATCTATGTCAGAGCACATAGATAAAGGGTCAGACTGTCTTTGTCAGACCCTTCTCTGGAAAGCAAATTAGAAACAATACAGCAGACATCATATTAAATAATAGTTAAATGTATTAATGATCATATAAAATTGATTGTCAATAATTATTCATTTTGAAATTATAATAACTGATTATTTAATTCATGAGGTTATTAAAAATCATTCAAAAGGATAAGATGCATATGATGAACAGGCAAGGGTGTTGGCCCACCCCCCTTCACTGCTTCCTTTCCATCTGCAAATACTTGTTATGTGTGATCTTGTCTGTCCTCTTCTGTGTATGTGACATCCATGTGGTAAAGACAGCTCACTTACATAGTCTACAGCATTTTCACAGATGGTTAAAAGTCATGAAATTCAACCAAAAGTGGTTTCCAGATGCTTTGTCAGCATGGAATATATATAGGAACTGAGAAAATGTCAGTCTCAGTTGGTTTTCTTTTTTCTTTTATATTCATCTTAATGCATAGTTTGTGAGTAATGCCTCTTTTTTTCTAAATGTGATCTCATTTTTTTCTCATAATAATGTCTTTCAAAACAGTAATTTGTGGCAAATGACAATAATTGTGTAGCTTTTGGAGTACAGCAGGTGGTTATTAGTGTAGGACTAATGTGGGTGTACAACACTTCAAGAGCTCTCCGACATAAAGAAGCAATATTATTTTTTTGTAAATTTCAAATTCACTTCAATTCCTATAAAAGCAGAAACCACATGGTGCTCTTGGTACTATCGTATCCTTGGTTTCCTGAGAGGTGGGAACGAGATACTGAGTAGAGTATGCTACGGGAAAACCCTTCCCTTGCCTTTCAAATTCTTGAATATTATAGGCTAACACCAGTTAGAAAAACTGGCAAATTGCCGCATGATATGTAGATCGCATGCAAATAAGAGAGCGGCAAAGAGAGCGGCAATTACCTCAGAAACACGACTGAATGCAAAACTGAGCGAGCAGCGAGCATGGTGACTTCCCGCCTCTCAGTGAACTGAGGTTACAATAGTAACTGGAGGAGTTCCCTTTCGAGAGTGGTCACTTGAACACTGAGAAGAATACTCTGCGGGCACCGAATACAATCCCGCCATGAGAGCTGCGAGGCAGAACCCAATAAGTTGCACCGATTGCAGAAGGAGCCACCAAACGCTCTTATGATAGGCAAAGCCAGGCAAGCAAGAGATGAGCTAAAGCCGAACCAAATTTACATATGAGACGGAGAAGTGCAGACTGCACTGATAAGGGCAGCAGAGCAGTAAAAAACTGTGCTGCAAAACAAATACTGGTACTTTAGTGAACAGAATAAGTAGTGAAAGCTGCACTGATGAGGGAAGTATAAGTGACAACAACGAGTAAACACATATCATAAGCACGGCAATAACTGTGCAGCGTAAAATACTTTATAGTGTTATAACACAATAGTGACTTAACTCACCAAGAGCACTTGTGAAGCTACAGATGGTACATCTAGCTTGTGAAATCTGGCGAAGGTGTTTGGAGAAGACCAGCCACCAGCCAAGCATATTTCTTGAATGGACGTACATTTATACCAAGCCCAGGAAGATGCAATGGCTCTCCTAGAATTTGCCCTGATGTGGAAAGGGCAGTCCTGGCCCAGGCTAGCATACGCCAACGCAATAGCATCCACTATCCAGTGAGACAGCCTCTGTTCTCTGTTTAGAAACAGCTCGTCCTTTATAACAGCCCCCATAGCACAAAAAGAGCTGGCCTGACTGTAAGACTGCTGTTCTATTAACGTTTACCTCTAACTGGGCAAACAGCACTTGGGGGCAGAGCCTTAGTGTCCTGTGAGGTTGCCGGTTCAAACAGAGAAACGACCTGCACTTTAAAGGCAGTGGACAGCGATTTTGGCACGTATCCCTTTCCTGGCTGGAGAGTGACGTTACAGTCACCGGGACCGAAACACACATTCATACATTCATCGTTACAGAGAATGCGCATAAATCCCCAATGCGTTAGCAGAAGCAAGGGCAAAGTGGAGAGCGGTTTTAAGAGAAAACTCTTTTACTGCAATAGCTTCCAACGGCTCGAACAGAAGTAGAGATGGGGTTTTCAGAACCAAAGCCAGGTCCCACAGCAGCACAGAAGGCGGCCGTGGAGGATGCAACCTCCTTGCTCCCTTGAGGAATCTGACCACAAAATCATGCTTACTGATCTGGATACCGGGGAGTGAAATGAGGCAATAGTAGCTACATAAACTTGCATAGTAGAGGGCAGACTGCCTTTATCCAGTCTATGCTGTAGAAAACATAGAAAATCTGAAACGGGGTAGCTAAATAGATCGATAATCTGATCAAAACACCATGTCTCAAACACTCCCCGTTTTATAGCATAAAGGCATCTGGTGGCTGACGCGCTGATGGAGAGAAGTTGTCGATCCGCCAACAAAAGGAGGTGTGCAGCCTGCTTGAAAAGGGGTTCTGGATCGTATGCCACCCTGGCGATTTATGTACGAAACCGCAGACATGTTGTCCATGCGAATCAGAACCTGCTGGTGCCCCAACTGAGGCAGGAACATTTCCAGGGCTAGAGAGACCCCGCACAGTTCCAAGCGGTTTATGTGCCACTCTTTCTGTGACTCCGACCAGAGATCTGATGCCGGTGAGCCCATGCAGACCACACAAAGAGTGAACGCGCCCATAGAGACAATGAGAGTCGGACATAGGCATCCCTCTTTCTTTGGCACAACAAAATAGCAGCTGCAAAAAACGCTTTCCCACTCGCTCAGAGGGACGTGTTCTATCGCTCCTTTAGCGAGCAGGCTGTGAACTTCCTGTCTACAATCAGGGGTTTTTGGGTAACATTAGTGATGGAACCAAACCGTTGAAACAGGGTGATCTGCGTCTGAACTGAAGAGAATATCCATGTTGGACTATATTTAGAATCCAGCGCAATATACCCGAAATGGCTGTCCATGTGTAGAGAAAAATATATTGGGCTGTAAACTGTCCTCAACAGTTGTTGCCGGTGGCGGCGTAGCGAAGCTAGGTCTAACCCCGGCGAGACTGAGAGCGCTGGATGGAACACAGCTTGTGGAGGGTGCACTGAAAGCCAGCTGGTCGTGAATGATGTTGCTGGCTTCCCGTGATGATGGGAGGCTCTCGTCAATATATGCCACGGCTCTGCATTGCTCTGAGGCAGGGCAAGGGACGCAATGTAACGAGAATAAGGAGGAAAGCTCTTGTGAAGAGGCGGACGCCATGAACCACAGAAGCCTCCACATTTATGAGAAAGACTGGCCCTCATAGTTATAGAGTTGAAGCAAACTCCCAGAGAGGTTATCGACTGACATGGCGTGAATGTACTTTTCTGCATATTCACTCATAGACCCAGGCTTTCCAGATAGGCGTGACAAACATCAACGTGTTTGTATGACCAATCAACACATCCCGTAAATGGGCTAAAATCAACCTATCTTCCAGGTAGTTTAAGAAACGCATACCGCTCTTTTAGGGAGGGGATAATAATGCATCCACACACTGCGGGGGGCCAAAGGCCTCTGTCGACGTACACGTTAACACTGCCATCATCCAAGGACTGCAGGAGCTTTGAAGGGCGCATGTGTGCGGCGACAGTCTTTTTGACGGGAAGCATGTGAACATACCTGTTGGTGTTTTTCTAACTGCCGTTAGTCTCTTTAATATTCTAGAATTTGTAAAGAAAGGGATTTCTCACAGAGTATTCTACGAAGTGCTGGCGTGACCAATCTCAAGGGAACCATGAAGTTCAACTTAAGTGCAACAGTGCTTTTTGATTATTTTTAGACATTTCTAGAAATATTTTTCTTCCTCTGTATTTCCTGATAGCAGTTTCACTGGATAATTTAAAAGAGGGTTTGCACTAACACTAAATAAAAACATCAGTCTTGTGTGTACAATTGTTAATTCAAGTAATGGCTGTAGATTTCAGGGAACTGATCAGGCACTCTAAATGCATGTGTCAAGGTGTTTATCAGTGGCAGACAGCAAAATAGATGTAGGGGTACATTTCACTAACCCCTAGATAAAATGTACTTAACTTTTAAAGGTGCCCTAGAATTGAACATTGAATTAACCTTGCCATAGTGAAATAATAAGAGTTCAGTACATGGACATCACATACGAGTCTCAAACACCATTGCCTCTTTTACATCTTGTGAATCAAAAACACCACGGAAAAATAAGTACTTCTCAACATAAGGCCACCGTGACACAAGCGATGGGGATCATTTATATGCACGCCCCAAACATTTGCTGAAGCCGTTTCAGGGGAAATTACGTAAACACATTGAATAATGCAGCACGTTTCAAAGCACTTCAGTGAGCCTTTAACGCTTTTTTGGGTTTTGCACTTTGCTGACGGTCCCTTATTCGTCCTCGTCTCTCGGCTCGTTTTGAGGAAAAATCACCCTGCGTCCCAATTCGCATACTATCCATCCTAAATAGTATTCGAAAATAGAATTAGTATGTCCCAAATCGTAGTATGTTGAAAAGAGTATTCCAAAGATTCCCGGATGGTTTACTATTTCCGGTCCGAATTCACAGTATGGATCGATGGGCACTCTAACGGCTGATATTGCCCACAACCCATTGCGAGTTGGACGAGGATTCGATTAGAACTACAAACGCGGATAAAAAGCGTTAAAAAACTACAAACATGACGGATGTGCGAGTTCGAAGGTTAAGTAGAGAAGTTTAGATAAAGGGGTTTGAGTGACCAACTATCAATATTTAACCTGACAAAAATATATTTATTAAGTGTTGTCCACATTATATTTCACATGCAGCACTATTGTGAACTTTTGCAATGACACATTTGGCCATTAACCTTTAAATGCATCATTATATTTAAACTGCAAACACATGAGGAGAGTCTCTGCATTAAAGATCCACAAATGGCAGATCAACGAGCGGATACATTTCTTTCCGATAAGGTAGGAGATTAAACTGAATGTGAAGAATTTGAACTGTGACGAATCTGACGATGATTGACAGGGCAGATAAACGGTGACGGGATGCACGTAACTAAGCGACAGAGTCCGTTAAAAATGGCGAAGTAGTATGTCCCGAAGCTTGCATACTTTTCTCCTACACACTCAAAAGTATATACTTTTTCTTCACAAAAAGAGTACATACTTTTAGGACGTAGTATAAGTAGGCGAATTGGGACGCAGCATCAGTCTGTAGCTTGTTGTCTACGTTCAAGAGATGTCATTAGTGTTTTAATGACTGTCAATAGTGTTTTATCTGTCTGTCTGTCTTCTGATTGGCCGTGATTCTCTGCTCTCTGCACAGGGCCTGCCGCTTCCTCTCAGATGCACAACTCACTTTTGCTCCACATTTCTCGGTGTATATGGTGCAAAAGTGAGAGCACGCGTAACTTGTCATTTGAAGGCGGAAAAACTGTCCTTGAGACTCGTAGCAGCAGATTCAAGCAGTTGAAGTGATTGGATTTGTGAAAATATCCAAGAAAAGTAATGCATTTGTGACCAAATATTCTACAAGTGTTCAACTCTCATTGCATGAATTCACATGTTTATTTGCGGATGTGCAAAATTTGTCCGTGACCACATTTTTGATACGGGTGTGTGACTGCGTTTTGCACCATATTCACTGCAGAAAATGTAGCAAAAATGTGAGAGTATGAGTTTCTTCATGTGTGATTCGTAGAATAGGATTTGTGCTCCTGCAGTGAAGAATGTGTGAAGGTGTAACTGTTGTGTTGTGTTTGTAGGAGAGGAAAAAAAGCTACATGTTTACAACTCCTAAAAGATTTTTCTCTGTGACTTAAAATGTATTGATACACATGTGTGGATATGCTCTACAGATACAAATTTCACTCTCACACAGTTGTTTTGCACCAAAAATACCTTCATATGGACTCATGAGCAACTTTGCTGAACAATTGAAATGCTGTGCTGTGAGCGGCTGAAATAACCCAATCAGAGCAGAGCTCAACATTAATATTCATGACTCTTCCAAATAAGGCAAAAACAGAGCATTACATCCTAAGGACAATTTATAGGGTTGTGAATGGACCTGTAAAACTGTATCTGGCAAATTTTTGCCCTTAAATAAGCCACATACCCTCTATGTAGATATCAGAAAACAATTTAACATATTGTTTCAAATCATTCTAGGGCACCTTTAAATATAACACATTCCCATCCAGTTTGGGCAAGTTCTCTTCTCTTGCTTTTATTTGTTGAACTTCGAAGGATATGGTGAGACATCATCAGGACACTGCCGCATTGGGAATATGTAGCAATAGAGGGTATGCATCGACGTCACTTTCCTGCCAGAATACGCCCCCTCAGCCGGGCCTGGGTGCCAGAAGAGCTGCTGCTGACAGCAGTTAAAAGTGGAAAACGCGAGAAGAATCAGCTTAACTTAATGTTGGGCTCGATATAGTGTTCCTTACAACTTACCAAAGATTCAGTGATCCGTGGATAATTACATGCAGCCAGAAATCGTGTTTTCCTGACATTTTTATGAGCCTGATTTCGACATGAATATATAACTGTCAGATCATCCAATTTTTTCGAGTGAATCCCGCATGTAAATATGGAAGTGGTCAGTGTATTGAAGCAAGTATGTGGCCGCTTGTCACGAATGGAAAACAAAAGTTTTAATTCAAATTCTCAATTTATTAAAAGACCTATTAAAGACCGAGTAAAGAGCGCTACCTTTAAAATCACTAAAAGCTTTCACTCATTCAAGAAACGTAATCTCACAAAGTTTTGCAGTGAAGCTGGTATAAAATGAATCTCTTATTTTCCCAATGTCTGCACTTACAGAGGATTGAGGTGCGTGTTAACTGAACTCCTGGACAAACACTCGAGCGGTGAGTGGATTCCAAATTCAACACATGTGATTGGCCAACTGTGTTGCAGAAATCTACAAACATGTCTCTGATTGGCTACATTACTCACAAAACGAAAACACGTTGGAAATGTAATCATTTGACGAGTGCAAATACTTATACACACTGAATCTTTTGCTAGCTCCTTTTCGCTAATAATACGCTATTATTATTCCTACAGAGGATTACAGACAAGCAGTTATGGGCAGCTTTTCCCTCTAAAAGCAGAAGCAGCAGAAGCAGCTGGCAGTGGTTTGAGTGAGAAAATTACACTTTGTTCTCAAGTCCGTCTCAAGCTCGGAACAGCGATGTCCATGGGGTCCGTGGAAAAGCCTCCCCCTAACCCCCCTCTGGTGCCGGGCCTGGTTTTGTGTGTTTCACTGTATTCACGCTGTAAACCAGTGCTGCCTCTCAGTCTTTTTGCCACTCAGTACATAGAAATCGCAGTCGCTCCAGCTGATTGTGACGTCACATGCATTCCCTCTATTCTTTAAATTCAAATGTTAAATCAAGTAATGGCTGTAGATTTCAGGGAGCTGATCAGGCCCTCTAAACGCATGTGTCAAGGTGTTTATCAGTGGCAGAGAGCAAAATAGATGTAGGGGTACATTTCACTAACCCTTTGATTATATGTACTTAACTTTTAAATATAACACATTCCCATCCAGTTTGGGCAAGTTCTCTTCTCTTCTCTTCGCTCTTTAAGTCACAGCTGACTTGCTTTTATTTGTTGAACTTCAAAGAATATGGTGAGAAGTTCTGGGCATTGGTATGATGATGAAAATAAACGCTATTTAGCTTTTTCTTTAATGGTCTTTCTTTAGAACTGCATGGTTATTTACTGTTAAAAATGTGTAAACTTTAGGGGAAAGTTTTTTTGTGTGTGTGGCTATAAAAAACAAAAATCACATATTGAGTAACAGAAAGTAAAAAGAGGAAATATTGCTCATCGTTTTAAGGTTCTTTATTTTAAGCACTTTATGTTAAGTTTCAATTCTCACTATTAATTATTTGTTTATTAACATGCATATTGCTAGGATTTTGTCTGTTTACTTATAAAGCACATATTAATGCCTTAGTCTGCATGTCCTTATTCTACATCCCTTAATCCTACCCAATATCTAAACTTAAATGCTATAAAAACTACTTTACTAACTATTAATAAGCAGTAAATTAGGAATTTATTGAGGCAAAACTTGTAGATAATAGTGAATATGTGTTCCCCATAAAGTGTTACCATAAATGCTGTGCATGATCTTAATAATAATAATGCACACAGGATAGCCAATAATCACTTGTTTCTTCCTGACAAAAATAATGATGTTCATTGCAGATTAAAAAGTCTAGAGTCACTCGATTTTTATACTGTCTTTTTCAGAGTACTTACATTTGTATTATGTATTGACATATGAAAAGGTTTAAACAAATTTGGACAAAAGTATTTTAGATCATTCTACCTTCCCTTTAATGAGCAATAGGTGAAGTTACTAACAGGCAAACACAGGGAAACTAGGACTGCGGTCATTCACTTCTCCCTACATTAGTCCAATAATATAGTCCACTTGAGGAGTGAATGAGAACGAGTGAGCGAATTGTGTTGCAAGGGCTGTTGCTTTTGCATAATTTGCTTGCTTTTTAATAATCATTTGCAAAACTTAGCAAATTGTAATACAAAGATTTATCTTGAACTCTTTTGTGGAAACTATAAATAAACCTTAATTAAACCATTTAATAATCAATTAAAAAGAAATTAATACCTGTGTGATATTATGCTGTACCCACATAGGACCAGCTGATGGATGAATGGATGGATCAGACATGGTAATTCATTCAACGCACAACTTTCACAGTGCATTATGGGTATTCTCTAGCAGTTGAGCATACATCGGTTGTACAATTGTTATTGCGCCAGGATTGTGGGATTGAATGAGTGCACTCGATAACATCCACTATGGTTTTGGACACCGTCTCCTCAAAAATGCCCTATATATAGGGTATAAGGGGTGATTTCGGACACAACCAAGGATACACATGGCAGGGATACAGAAACAGAAACAAAACAGAACCAAACCTAAATTAAAGTAATTGTAAATTTCCTTTGCATTGAACATATCAAAAATTATAAATCGGCCCTGAATTTGGCTCGTTCCAGTTTTGTATCTGCTACAATTAATAAATCAAGCAACAGGCCAAAAGCATTATTCAACTCAATAAATAAACTTATGAAACCTCCGTCTCATGCTGCTCTAGCTTCTGATAAACTCTGCACTACATTCTTAGCTCAGATGCTTGAAAAGACAGATGCCGTAAACCTCTTTAATGCCTCTTTAATGATGCCACTAACACTAGTTATCTGCCGAATCAACCTGGTCAATCACTGCTGCTTTTTTCTCTGTCTACTTCCTCTTCTGTCTCTGAGTTAATCTTGAAATCTAACCCTTCATCTTGTCATCTTGACCCTGCTCCTACTACTCTACTGAAACGTTGCCATTCAGTCATTTCTGCACCTATCTCTCACTTCATCAACGCATCTCTTATCTCTGCTTCATTTCCTCTATCACTCAAAACTGCAGCTGTTACCCCCGTTCTCAAGAAACCCAACCTTGATCCCTCAGTTTTATCTAATTATCGTCCCATTTCAAATCTCCCCTTCATAGCCAAATTACTGGAAAGTACTGTTGCCTCCCAGCTTCAGTCTTTTCTAGTTGAAAATAATCTTTTTGATCCTTTTCAATCTGGTTTTCGCCCTTTTCACCTTAGCTCTGCCTTCGATACCATCTCCCATCAACTACTCATTTTGCTCCTTTCGGATGTGGGTATTTCTGGGGCTGCTCTTTCCTGGTTCTCCTCCTATCTCTCTGACAGACTGTTCTACGTTTCACTTCAGAATTTTTGCTCACCCACTGTCCCCCTGAAGCAAGGTGTCCCTCAGGGATCCGTTCTTGGGCCATTATTATTTATAATCTATATAATACCTCTTGGTGAGATTCTAAGCCGTCATGGTTTTAATTATAATTTTTACGCTGACGACATTCAATTATATACTACCTGTACATCAACTTTATCTTTCACAACTGACAAAATCTCTACTTGTGTACATGAAATAAAAGATTGGCTTCATTCAAATTTTCTAAAACTTAACATGGACAAAACTGAGATTATTTTCACTGCTATTTGATTGACATCTTTGCATTAGAAATGAGATTACGTGCGAAGGGGGCGTGGTTTAGTCAGACGCCAGCAGCAGCTGCAGCACTCACTGCCAGTGCCAGTGCCAGGAGAGAGAGAGAGAGAGAGAGAGAGAGAGAGAGAGAGAGAGAGAGAAACAGATAGAAAACAGAATTGATTAACTTCAAATACATTGTTGCATTGCAAAGTTTTATGACCTCACATGTGGGAAGTGATGGAGCCGGGGAAAGATTGCTGAGGAAGTGTGACCTTGGAAATCCACTTTTGCAACACGACTGAAGCGTGATGTTGTGACGCTTCCCCTCATTTGTGCGTTCAAATCGGTTCAAATGCAGCACTGCCTTCCCGGAATGCTATGAGGGCGCGTTAAAGTCACTTGACATCAAGGTGCAGATCCACTTGTCCATGCAACACTTCTGTCGCGCTGCGTCGCGCTCCACTATATTCCTATGGGTGACATAAAGCGACTTTAACACGGCTGCATAGCATTCCGGGAAGGCAGCGCTGCATTTGAACCGATTTGAACGCACAAATGAGGGTAAGCGTCACAACATCACGCTTAAGTCATGTCGCAAAGGTGGATCTCCACGGTGGATCTGCACCTTTATTGTACTGAGTTGTTGAGAGTGCAAGTTTATTTTGTATATTTTGTATCTGAGAGCTCTGAATAAACACGGGTGAACTTTGCAACGTCATTTCTCTCACAAAATGCTTTCACCAAAACTAATAACAAACAAAACATCGACATGAATACAGTAAGAGCTTCTTTTGAGCAGCGTCATTCAAACGGCAGTTTGGACAAGTGTGCACTGCAGATATACGTGATTGACAGATCCGAACATTATAAAGAGAGTTCTTTAATCAAATAACAGATTTGTTTCATGCTACTAACAGAAACGACATAAAGTTTATCATTTAAGTTACTTACATTTTAGCTTGATTCACTGATGCATCAACAGCGGGACTGACAGTATTAAACGATTTAGAAAGAAAGTCTGTGTGAACTTGAATGATTAGCTACACATCAGAATTCACTGATCCCAGATCAGGCATTAATGAACACTGTTACTCAATGTTTGTGGCGATGCTGTCCAATCCATATGGTAAAACCTGTGCTGACATCGCGACTGATAAACTGAATCCATTCTCTACTAATTCTCTGGGTGGGCAAAGCAGAGGAAGGGGAGGAAACCTTTCCTGGTATGACGTCATAACAGGAGAATTCAAGGTCAGCTCGTCTGGGCTCTCATTTTCTCAAAGGCAGAGAAAGACTTTGATTTTTGAGAAAGACTTTGATAAACCAGAATTTGCTTTACAACATTTTTATTAATGTTGAAAACCCTCAAAAAATAAACATTTCTTGCCATGGGACCTTTAATGAATATATGTTTGATCTATATTAAAGGTCCCATTCTTTGCGATTCCATCTTTAAAACTTTAGTTAGTGTGTAATGTTGCTGTTAGAGCATAAATAATACCTGTAAAATAATAAAGCTCAAAGTTCAATGCCAAGCGAGATTTTATTTAACAGAAGTTCCCTTTCAAAGCCTACATCGAACGGCCGGTTTGGACTACACCCCTGCACTTCCTGCTTTAATGACACAACTAAAACCGTTTGTTGATGAACCCTCCGCCCACAAGAACACGCAAAATCGGGGGCGTGGTCCTTTTGCTCTCGCAGGTCGAGAATAGGAAGCGTTGTTTTTGTAGAGTGTGTTTGTCGCCATGCCATTGAAACGCTGTTATTTTCATCCCGGAGTCAAATCACCTTTGTTTGGCCTTCCCACGGACAATGTACGTAGAGATCAATGAAACTATGTGCAGCACATTTTGCTGAGGACTGCTTCCTCAATCTCAATCAGTTTAATGACAGATTCGCAGAAAGATTATTCTTAAAAGATGACGCAGTTCCCTCTTTGTCTGGAGAAGGCGTTGTTTATGAGCCACAACCGGTAAGTGTCTAAGTTGGTCCGTTTAACAGTTTATGTAACTCATGACACAAAGTGCAACGCTGTTTAGCTTTGTTAACTAACGTTAGATGGTAATTGAAACTAAACCGAAAAGCTTAGCATATAAAAGTGTAGTAATTCATTCAGACACCATCGATTGTTGGTGTTTGTAATGATCAGTTTAAACTACTGAATAGACAGCTTACCATTCTGAAACATCCAGCAAAAGTCTTTCCTGAGCAGGTTGTAATCGATCCTCTTCGATATTCTCCGGGTCTGATTCCGGCTCAAATTGATAAGGCAATATAGACATTTTTGCAATAACATTTAGCGCGTTATGTTAAGAGGCGGGACCTTTCCGGGCAAAGTGTGCTAAGCTGCTGTCCAATCACAGCGCAGGAAGCGCTGGCCTAATCAGAACTCGTTATGTATTTTTGAAGGAGGGACTTCATAGAACAAGGAAATCATCAGGCCGCTTTTAGGACAGAGGAAACAGCGGTATACAGATGACATGAACTCATGTTATATTGCACACTGTAAACATAATCAAAGCTTCGAAAACACGCGAAGAATGGGACCTTTAAGTTTATTATTATTATTATTATTATTATTATTATTATTATTATTATTATTATTATTATTATTATTATTATTATTATGTTTTGTTACCAAATGCAGGGTTGCCTTTGGTGAAGTATAGTGATGATTTGCTTTGAGAGTGGTTTTGTGCCAAACACTTCCTGTTTTATATCAGAAATGTATTTGAAAATTTAGCTTATTGAGCTTGAAGCTACATGTAACAATTATGAAAATGTTTAAATGCATTGTATTTATGTATTGTGTTCATTGACACTATAGACCAACTTTAACTTTAAAAGTTAATTCTCCCAAGTTCAGAAGAATGGACCATTTGTGAAAACAAGAAACAAGTAGGAAAAAATCAAGTGGCAGTAAAGAACTATACAGCTGACAACAGGACAGATGCACATGCAATCCACAACGAAGGTTACAGGGCATATGTTGGCCAATTTTAAATTCGCAGATGTTCTAAAAGTCTCATGTTGTGTAAAAAAAACTGTCTCTCCAGTGACACTGTGTATCACAGATGTGAAACTGTCACAGATGTGAAATTGGAATATGGCTCCGTGCTCCCACAAAAAAAAAAGGGGGGGGGGGTGGGGGGGGGGACAGCATGTGCCCAACAGATGCCTTTTCAGATGATGAAACAGTGTTTGCTGAATGTGGTCAATGGAGGAAGTTAAAAAAAAAAAAAATGGGAAGACAAAATTTCACTGTCCTCTCTTGTGTGTACACGTCAAAGTTTATTGACTTTGTCCATATGCCAGTTGCCTGGCTTCGATTTTCCACTCCCTAAAATGCATATGTGCATTTCTCGTGTGGTTTCTTATGGTTGTGTTTATGTGAAAAACAAAGAGTCTTTATTCTTCATTCAGACTTTATTATCGCTAAGGGACACTATCTCTGTACATCCCAAAATCCTGTTTTAGGTAGAAAGTCGTTCAGATTTTCCTACCGTATGATGCATCTATACACCGCTCTGCCTGTTTGCTGCCATTGCGGTGAAGTCTTATATATTTGTGTCACTGGTTACAAACTCTGTGGTAAGAAGTTGAGACAAGTAATAGGATGTGGGTCTGGCAGGAGAACTCCAGCCTTCTCTCTCTGTTGATTTTTGGTCAGACAGGCAAAGCAAAAGTGGGGAGAAAATCTTTGACACAATAACAAAATTCTTGACCTCTCAGCTCTAATGCACCACAGTTTTCACTCCCTCTCTGCCTTCCCCATCCACGCAAAATCCTTGACATAAATGGGAAATGCACAGGCCTTTTGGTGGTTACAGTATCAATAGCACTAGTAAAATCAGTAAAACTATTCTAATTAAAAATAAGTGAAGGACCTAAGAACTGTGTTAACAGTGTTAATTTCAGAAAGAAAGCAGGAAAATATGTTTCTGGGCAGTGTTACTTTTTAAAAGGAATCCAGCTGGTTGCAGCAAAAACCTAATGTTTCAAAATCGTCTCTGTTCTCATTTCAGTATGTTCGCTCTGCTAAAATGAGGGCTGGAACTAGAATAGGGTTGTGAGGATTTTCCCCTAACAGCTACATAAACACAGGGTGGAAGTCTGTACAGTGCCTCATTAGATTTTTCACTGCCACAGAATGAGAGCAGAGCAAGTTCATTTTCAACCCTTTGGATCTGTTTATTTCATGACCACACCCTGGCTTCATGTGCACAAAAGAATCTACTCTAACCAAGCCCCCAGCCCAGGCACAAACCTACTCTCTGCCCCGTAGTCCCACTAGTTGTTTTGCACACCCAAATTGGTATTTATGTTGGCTGACCAAATTGCAAGTTTGAGAGACCTGGGTGCCCGCAAACCATAGGATCTATTAATATCCCATGCAGACACCATCATTATGAATGACTCATAACAGCTTTATGGGAAAACTTAGGACAATCAATCAAAAAAGCAAAACTTATTGAAAATGTGCAGTCGAAACAGAAATTAATATATATTTATGTTCAAGATTTCATAAATACAAAAATATGATTCAGCAACAATTCTCACCTCTTGATAATATGATGTTGCAAAATGTAAACTATTAAAATACCTTAACTTATTGTTAAATAAAAGCACATGTCCTAGTGCAGCATTTAGGATTATAGATGGGATTGGAGAGATTGTGCAATCTCTAACTCACTTGGAGATTCAATCTCAAATCTCAACACGTTTTCCCTGCTGCTCAATATGACATCACTCAGCATTAGTATGATAGAAATAACATGATAAGGAAAATTTACATTCATTTTTATTAGTGTTTGGGTGGAACTATTGCAAAACGAACGATGCATTTAATCACTTAAGCGTTCACGCCCTTCCCTAATTCCTCCTCTCCCCTCTTCCTGTATTTTTTTGTCCTAACTTGATCTTCCTCTGCACATCTGTATTGACATTGAACATGCCTTTTTGATTGGTTGCTTATGCTCTTTCAGGACTAGACAGGAGCAATCAATTTTAAAGTCAGAGGAATTTAAAAGTTCTGTAAAGAAAAGTTTTCATCAGTAATATTCTGCAGCCGGTTGCAGTAAACCCTAAAGTGGGAAGGTTAAGAAAACCTTTACACACTGTCAGAACCGGGCGTGTCCATTGGCACTGCTGTCTACTGGACGCGCCAAAGTGAGCGCCCCAATGATCAGCACAATGATGAAAGATGAAGTCTCGAATTTAGAAGCAGCACAAGCGTATACATTATGTCAGAAATAGAACAGAACATCCGTCTGTAGACAACATCAATTATTGTGTTTATTTGACGCGACATGATGATCACTTCCGGTAGCTTTAGCAGGGTGTTAGTAACTAAATGTTTTCTTATACTAAAGGGTTCGTTGCAAGTTTGCAGCTAACAACCTCACTTGTGTAACCAGCTTTAAATAGACTACTGCAAAATCCCTGTCTCTGATTCATGTAATTTAGGTTGTGGGCTCATATTGACTGTCTTGTGCGCACCTTATAATAAGCCATTTGAAAGAAAGAATGTGATTTAGAGATCTTTATGCAGACAGGCATTAGAACCTTGAGAGACCCCAATGAGAGATGATCCAAATACTTTTTTATGGGTTAGAAAGCTGTTTTTAAAAACAATTATTTCCCAATAAAGTGAATTAATAATAATAATAATAATAATAATAATAATACAATTATATTTTACATAGACCTATAATGTTATACAATTAGTAAGACGGTTAAAGGGCAGTATATCTTGTTTTATTCAAATGTTTTAGGACAGAATTTTATATATTGTTAGATGGGACAGTTTCCCAAGCCCAATATAAATATTTTTCAATATTCCCCATTATTCGGGGTGCAGTTTCTTTATTGTCATTACTGATGCTGTTTCTGCAGAATTGTACTGCTATCATCACATGGAGCATGTTACCATTAATATATCAACAGGTGCACAAAGAGACCACATTAATAACCAGTAGCATTCTGTGTTTACTGAAGCACTTGAATGAAATATATGACCCTGGATGACAAAACCAGTCTGGTACATTTTTGAACTTGAGATTGGATAAATAAGCTTTTCGTTGGTGTATAGTTTGTTAGGATAGGAAAATATTTAGCTAAGATACAACAATATCTGGAATCAGGGAGCAAATATTGAGAAAATCCAAATAATAGCAAATCCAAATCCAAAGTCCATAGCAACACATTACTACTAATAAGTATATATATATATATATATATATATATATATATATATATATATATATATATATATATATATATATATATATATATATATATATATATATATATTTACAGTAGGAAATTTTAAATATATGATCTTTAATTAATATCCTAATGATTTTTGGCCTAAAACAAAATGTATCATTTTGACCTCTACAATGTATTGTTGGCTATTGCCACAAATATACCCATGTGACTTATGACTGGTTTTGTGGACCAGGGTCACATTTATGGTTTAGATTTATATGACCAAAACATTCAGTCATGCCTCATGTAATATTATGTCTCTGATTTCACAGACCAGGTTTAAGCTATTCCCAGACTAAAATACATGACTAAAATGTTTGAGCTGTTTTAACTGAATGTATTTGGCACTGACATATCTTAAAATATGTCAGTGCCATTGTTTTATCTCAAGATGCACACCAGTAATGTTTTTTTTCTAAGGCACGTTTATAAAAGCTACTTAAATTTCCTAATTCAACTAATGTTTAATCCTAGCTTAACCCGTCTGTGAAACCGGGCCATGAATTCTCAAATCTATAGGTTCTTTGTGGGTTCACATTTATAATTAATTAGAGAAACATTTCTAAACATTTTTTTGTGACTGGTAATAATGGTTTCCTACCATTGCTTCATTCTCACAGCTGTCCAGGTCAACCACTTCATCCTGAACCCCAGAGATCTTTAGATACAGAAAAAGGTTCACACACTGACTGCCAATATTCACAATACACCCACACAGCAACGTGCAAGACTCTGCTATGAGGGCGTATAATAAATAAAGGCACGTAGGGGGTTCCAGGGCCTGTCCTCATCTCTGTAGGTTGGGTGTGTCTTAGAAGAAGCCGTCCGGTTTCTGGAACCTCCATGGGAAGAAGGAGTGGAAGGGGAGCTGTAATCTCATAGCACTTATCCACCTACACAGTACCCTTCTACAGCTTGGATTGATTATGATTTTCTCATGTTACACATGCAGTCAAAGCTGTGTTTGCAGTTTTTGACCAATGTGAATATGTTGGCCAAACAAGCAGTGATTGTATTGTTGTTGTTTGTTGTTAACCATTATTATATGTTGTTTTTGGTACTGCAGATTAATATTGAGCATTGAAGACAACAAGAAGTCTGCTAGATTTTGTGAGTTTATAATGTGAAAAAGTTCTATAAACCATTGAACGGATTTATATCCATTTCAGGTGACGAAAACTGATTTAACTGGACAACTGGCATCATAACAGCTCTGCCAAGTTGTTTTTTGTATTTAAGCTACATTTATTTCTATGAATGCATATCATTAATTAATCATTCTATGATTATAACTGATCATTTATAATAATTTTTTACACAAGCTTAGGCAATGGAAAATGTCTATGTAAACCTGGTTCCCTGAGAAGGGGAATGAGACGCTGCATCATGGAGATGACATTATAGGAAACATCCTCAACATGACCATTATCTGAATATATGAAGAGCTCTTTTCCAAAACGCAATAAACGCCAAATTAAAAAATAATAATTTTTCATGCCATTTTGCTGTGTACTGAACCTATTCTCCGCTCCATCAATCTTTGGTTCCAAATCGCTATATTTCCTTGTTTAAATGTACTGCAAGATGCAGTTTATTTCCAAACTGCTTTAAGTGCCGAGCCTGTTTTTAACCTAAATGCGATATATCCTCTCGTCTCGTCTTGAGCCTCTGCTCCTTTGAAAGAGAAAGTGCCCTTTTTGATCACGCTGCGGTGCCCCCGCGAACGCGATCCTGTCTGGAACAGAATCCCGTCCGGAACGCAAGTCTTACCGGCAATCTACGACACCCCATCCCATCCCACCCCTACACCCGCCTCCCCTGGAATTCTAACCGGCAATGGTCTTGACCCCGGATGTCATATGCTGCATGCGACATGTGCTGCTTGTTGTTGTCTTTGTCTTTTTAAAGATATTGACTAACTCATATAAAAAAGGATGGATTTGTAGCGTTTTGAAACAACAACAAAACTTTGACTTCAACAATATTGTTGTTTCATTTGACGATCATTGTTTACATGTTCAGACTGAGTATATAGACCATTTTCACAGGATAAATCGAATTATAACAAAATGTATGGTGTAGGTAAAAAAATGACATTTTTATTTAAACTATTAAAACAGATTAGCGTTTTGAAAAAGAGCTCCTCATATGTAACAAGCATGGCAATTTATTAGCCGATGGCAGTCTGTGATGTCACAAGCAGAACACACGTGATTATAGCCGGATCTCACGAAAAATGCGTATAAATAGTACGAGTGTGCAATGTCGTGGAATGTATACGGCAAAACTCATTTTGGCGTGCATATGATACGCTGTTTTTCGCGTGCATATATTTTATACATACGAACCCCCCACCCCACCACCCTAAACCTACCCAAGAGAGAAAAACAGCGTATCATATGCACGCCAAAATGAGTTTTGCCGTATACATTCCACGACATTGCACACTCGTACTATTTATACGCATTTATGTGTGATCGGGTTGGATTATAAGAGGGCGCCTGCTATATACGTCATCAACTCTTTCGTCTGAAGAAGACGTGCAGGCAAACCCGATGCATGGCAATGAGATGCAGCATCTCGTTCCCATTCTCATGGAATTATAGTAGCCTAGAAGTTCCCTTTCGAAGTGGAACTTCAATGCTGGTTCTTCAACGATGGTGTTGAGAACAGAACCAACATAAATGTTTGTAGATATCATTAATGAGAATAATTTTATGTAACAGCATAATTCAAGATAGATGAGTCTGATTCGAAGAGCAATATCAGAATGCCAAATCCTGACTGTGGACATGTGGAGGAGCAGAGGATGGAGGAAGGTTATTAGCTCCTGAGCAATGCGACAAAGCTGCTGTTAATACTGAATGATATTTGGGATGCTGTGATAGCCGTCGTATTCCTATTAGTATATGTGGATCAGATGATTGCATCCAGCTCTCTCAAAAATGTTAAAATGCTCCAACAGATTCTCTTACATGGACATACTAAAAAAGCGTCTCCTGAAGACAAAATAAATAAATAAATAAATGATGATGTGTCTTGCAGGTACCCTTTTACAATCATGGGCACTCGGCTTGTGACCTCGTGGAATGCCGTCAGCCAATAAATTGATGTTTGTTGCACGTATTGAGACACAGGACACACTGAAGGTGTTCCCCGTAGCATCAACTCCATGATGCAGCGTTGAAGTTCCACTTCAAAAGGGAACTTTAACACTTTGTAACAAAAAGGTAAAATGCTTAAAGTAAAACAACCTCTTCTTAAGGATTAAGGGCATAAATGTAGCTGTTTGATAAGCACACTTACACATTCAACGATACTCATTGGGATATGACATAAGCATATTGTTTGTATTCCAAAATAAGCAGAACATAAAACTGTCTCTGCTCATCTCAGTGTTTAGTTTGGCCAAAAGGACCATTTTTGACAGAAACCCTATTGTCTAGGCTGTGTCAGCATTGACTGTTTCCAGAACCTCTTTTAAAACTCATAAATATTTGGCCTGGATTATGTGGATATGACTCAGCTTTTATCTCTAGAACTTTACAATGACATGATTACCAAAAAGTATATGTTTAATGCATCTGTGTCATATAAATAATCTCAAACCTCTTGGAAACCATGCCTACTCAAAAAAATAAACGTAAAAAAATAAAAAATATTTGCAAGCTGCTGGTCATGTTTTGCCTTGAGTACAACTAGAAAAATCAAGGGAGGTACCATGACACACAGGGCAGCTGTGACCACAGTAAATTGTCAACAGATGCAGTGACTAGACTTTAAGTCATTTGTCCTAAGAAAAAATTAATTACACACGTGCATAATATTCACTCATTAACCAGTCAACACAAATTTCTGTATTTGAACCTCAAGCAAAACTTTGCTTGGCCCAGTGAAGAAAACAAAACATTTTGGGTAATCCACATAAGGAGTCAATACATACTTTGTTTGTTGGGAGATGGAATTCTGGAAGCATATTGGTTTGTGCTGTCACTCTGATCACTAGATGTCACTAGGTCATTTGAAGCATATTGGGAAATTCAAAAAATGCTATTATTTAATTATTTACTTGATTATTTTATATATCCTTCATTTTTCCAGGTTCCATTGAGATAAAAATGAAATCTCTTCTCCCGGGGAGTCCTCCCATGGCCGTACTTTCTCATAAAACTCCACATAAACATATTTCACACAAGACAAATTCTAAACATTTAAAGCAAAATAAATTATCATAAATCAACAAATGAATTAAAACAGTGACATGCATTCCTTTTTCACTGTAATACATTTTTTAACTTTTTCAAAGAAGGATTTTTTTTCTAGTAGAATATAATAGTTTGACAGTCATTCCACAGCCATGGAGCATAATAAGCTGATTTTCTGTGTTCTGAGAGTACCCTAGTACATATAATTTAATACTAATTATTGTATTATTGTAAAAATTAGATTATTGTAAAATTAGATTATTGTATATTTTGTGATTACTTACTATTGTAAAAGTTTTAATCAGGGCTAATTAATTTGTTCCAGTTTTATTTACAGTTGTTAAATTTTGTAGCACATACAGTATCATTTTGTCTTATGTCAGAATGTCATACACAGAATTATTTTATTGACAGCTGCCTTTGTCATGTTTCATGTACCAAGTGTTGAGGTCTGTGTGCTTGTCTCATCACTTGTCTCATGACTGATTATGTAAGTTTTCATGTGATGTTATGGTTAGTTTAAGACAACAATCGCTTTACTGCCCACACACATGCTAATGGCTTTAAGGAAGCTGGCTTATAAATTCAAACAATGAAGTTTAAGGTAATGGATTGATGGCACATTTAAAACATGACATTCATGGTCAGGTCATGCAGGGGATATATTTACTTTTTATATAAGTAGGGGTAAGATTACTCATCTCCATGCTTTTGGTGAATGGCTATGCTATTTTTAAATTTGTCATTTCATCTGAATATCAAAATTTGTGAGATTAAGTAAGTCAAAACAGTTTTGAGGTTATTATGTTGAAATCATAGTTTCTTGCGTTGTTAATGTGGGATTTGTGGACATATAAATGTTTTTTGATTTGTGAAGTAAAATATATAATTTTCATTTTAAAAAGACAAAAAGATTAAATTAGACCCTTGGGGTAACCTGACCCCCTGAGAACTGGTACAGGAGACCCGATGTGGCATGTTGTTATTGTTTTATTTTTATGTAATCATTATTGTGATTGGCTAAATCAGGTTATTATTCAGTATTTTCATGAATTAGATGTAGCCTACATATCAGACATCTTTGCTTTCTTTAAAACCTATAGGTAGTTGGGTGAATTCTAAAAATTAAATTAAATTTGCATTCGTAGTGTTGCAATTGTGATATTTTATCAATTAAAACATGGGCAATTAAATATGTAAATATTCATAATGCCTGTATAAGTCAAATAATTTTACCTCTCAGATAAATCTTTTACTTCTTAAAAGTAATTTATTTAATAATTTATTTAATTAATTAATTAAATTAATTCTGTAAAAGTTTAACAAAGTTTATGTTTAAGCTTCTTACCCCAGTTAGGGGGTTTACATTTGGTTCTAAAACAACTCAATTAGCATATGTTTCTACTTATTTTCTTTAATAACACATTGGCTTATTCATCATCGTCGTGTAGACATGATAAACTTATATCTACATATGTTACAGTTTAAAAAGTAGCCTAAATGCACATTGTTCTTAAGGGTTGAATCTTAGTTCATGTAACAAAAGTAGGCAATATAGCCACTGTAAATACAACTGTCTGTATATACTAAAATATCTGCATCAAATTGTCGGACACCTTCGTTTGATTCGATATTTCACATGAGAGCTAGCTTGTTTCTCCTAACATGCTGTTTTTGTCAAGGAATGGCATTTTGCGTTACCGCATTCGGCAAACCGCACTCATTCCATGGCTCTCAAATGATGGAAAAATTCGGCAAGTTATAACCCGTAGAAGAAGCTTAGTTGTCACCTCTAAAAAATGGTTAGTCTGACATTATCAAAGCTATGTGGATATTAACACGTCGCTTTGGTCAAACCTACGAGAAAATTACTTTAAAACGTAGGCTATATCAATCAAGGAGAGGCGCCAACAACAACTAAATAAAACGAGGAGGTGGTGGTGTGACGTCACCCCAAAAGGGGATTGAGTTTCCCGAAAAGAAACAAGAGAGATATTGCAGTTTTGCTCTCGCAAGTCACAGGTGTGAGCTATTTTCTTCAGAATTTTGTGGGAGTAATTTATTAGGCAACTCTAGGTAAGCATCAGATGAGTATCTTATTGTAAAATGCAACTTTTAAGTTGTTAACTTTTCTCTTTTTTTCCTTCTGTTTTTATATGATTACTGTCATTTGAGCATCTTTCTAGTTACCAGCTGATTTTAAGTTATGTGTATCGTTTGCATTGTTGATATAATCGTTTAGGTAGACTATGTTTAACAGTGTAGCCTACTTAGGACGAATAAGTCTATATAGACACATTTTAAAGTAAGCAATTAATTATTTTTTCTATCAATCACAGTTTTAGTTTATTTTTTCAAAATATTACTTAGTCTAACACAATTTGAATCTACCTATATTCTTAAATGAAAACTGTGTTATGCAGAAATGACACTCCCATGAAAATACAAACAGTATGTATTGACATTTTGGATGATCTCTGCTTAATGCACTGTAAAGACTGCTATACTAATATTTCTGCAATACTAAAATGTTGGTATATACCAATTTGGTAAATGTTGGTATATTTTAGATTTAAGATGAAGAATTCCTATGTAAAAAGTAACGTGGCTAAGAGAGAGTATGACAGAAAGTGCTTTCAGTTGATGCTCAGAGCTTTTTATGGCTAAGCCTTACTTTACTATTCAAAGTCTGGCCTCCAGTGGACAAAAGCAGAACAACATGTTAGTATATTTCTTTCCTTACTAGATTGGGCCTAGCTATCTGATGGCTCACAATTATTTACTAAATACCATATTTGTTCTGTCAACCCAGGTTTGAAGGTAGGCCTACAATGATGGATCAATCCAGTTTTACAGAGAGCCCAACCAATCACAACTTATCTGAGTATGAATATGATGACTATTATCAGGACTATGATGAGCATACAGAACTTGCGAAATCTCTTAACATCATGTCACTCATAGTCTACAGTCTGGCTTTTGTACTTGGAGTGGTGGGCAATGGCATTGTAATTTGGGTAACTGGATTCAAAATGAAAAGGACGGTCAACACGGTCTGGTTTTTGAACCTCGCTGTAGCAGATTTCCTCTTCACTGCCTTCCTCCCGCTCAGCGTGACTTATACAGCTATGGGCTTCCACTGGCCTTTTGGCCAGTTCATGTGTAAATTCAACAGCACTCTCAGTTTCCTCAACATGTTTGCCAGTGTGTACATCCTGGTCGTGATCAGTGTTGACCGCTGTGTGTCCGTGGTGCGTCCGATCTGGGCACAGAATCATCGGAATGTGAGCCGTGCTTCTATGGTGAGCTTTGGAGTTTGGTTATTCGCCCTGGTGTTGAGCTCACCCTACTTCGTCTTCAAGGACACTGCACCTGACAACAACAACGCAAACGTAATCAACTGCTTCAATAACTTTGCATTATCCGATGACTATGAGACAGCAGAGGTGGTGGCGCTCCGTACTCTGCGACATCGTGCCATGATCATTACCCGTTTCCTCATAGGCTTTGTGCTGCCTTTTGTGATCATCGTTTCCTGCTATGCTGTCATCATCCATCGTCTCCAAAGAAACCGCTCAATGTCTGGCCGAACTGGACGTCCTTTCAAGATCATTGCTGCTGTGATCACGGCCTTCTTCCTGTGTTGGGCACCGTACCATATCCTGGTGCTTATTGAGATGGTAAACCACATGAGAACTAAATTCAGCTCCAGCCTGCAATATGTCACCACTGTTGGAATACCCATTGCGACCAGTCTGGCTTTCCTAAACAGCTGCCTGAACCCACTGTTGTATGTTTTCATGGGACAAGACTTTAAAGACAAGGTGCGCAAGTCAATCCTGAAGGTTTTGGAGACCGCTTTCACAGAGGAAGTTTCACGCACAAATACCTGCACAAATTCAATGCCCACCATTAGGAATAAAGAGAACGGGAGCAAGTCCTTCTCTGATGTGGAGGTATAACAGACATGAATCCCTTTTTTCTAAAGGAGGACTTTACAGAGTGTCTCATGTGAATTTAATGACATCATTAAAAAAAAGTGAGACACAATAACCTGAAGAAACTGGAGCAAAATAAATTCAATTTGAAGCGTTGAATGAGGACACTGCCTTGTCGTTATGGAGATATAATGTAATGCAGAAATGTTATTTACATTTGTGTGTGGACCTACTTAAACATATTTTGGAGACACATTTGGACCCAAAAGTGAGTTAAATCTGACAAAACTCCCCAAGCCTCCTTTTGGAGAAGTTTTCATTTTTAAGAACAGTACAAAATTGCAAG